>NC_069386.1:71145000-71307500 GCF_027475565.1 Acinonyx jubatus | reverse complement strand
ATTTTCTTAACAGGGTCTTTTGCAGAGGGCAAGTTTTTAATTTTGAAGTAGTCCAGTGTGTGTGTGTGTGTGTGTGTGTGTGTGTGTGTGCGCGCGCGCGCACACACGTACGCGCTTGTGCAATGCTTTTAGTGTCAAATTTAGCTCCAGGTCATGAAGATTTTCTCCTATGTTTTCTTTTAAAAGGTTTATAGTTTTACTTTTTGTGTTTAAGTCCACAATTCATGTTGAGTTAATTTTTTATAATTGTCTTTAAAGATGTTTTTAAAAAAGAGGAATGTTATTATCTTTGTCTTAAGCTTTACCTATTTGCTGTGATCAGGTAACTAGCTCAAAACAGCACAACCAAAACATAAGCTCAAGACTTCTTACAGAGGAGTGAGCCTGCAAATTTTTATACTTACTGTGATTTCTCTACCTAAAAAGTAAATTTAAAAACATGGTACCCAAACCAAAATCTTCTCAACTCATCAGTCTCAGGAATGTTTTCTAGTATAGATTTACAAAGTGATTACATCTATGTTATGACAAAGGATAACTGTAATATTTCCTAACATTCACATTCTTTTAAACTTTAAAATTCTCTGAGAAAAATTCCCATCCACCATCTTTAAATCTGAACTTTAAACTGAACTAAAAAGTTAGTTAAAAAAGTTAAATTGAACTTAAAAGTTTTCTTAAGGGCTAAGAATCCAGGAGCTTTAAAGGATTCTTGACTGAAATAATTCAGGCCTTGGAACTAGAATCAGGAAATTAGAAAAACAGTCTCATTTTTCTTAAGTCTCAGGCTAGGACTTCCAACAATAGGAATATCTACCCAAAAGCTAAGTAAATCAACTAAGTCACTGGACTTGAAGGAAAAGATACAAAGAAGCAGTGCAATCAATGACAATGGTAAAGACACAAGGCAATGGATAGTTTGACCGTATCCAGCTATACATAGGGGCAGCATCTAGTGTATGGAGAAAATCTGTATAAAGGTCATTTAATTTGTGTTTCAGAAATCGGTATTAAATGGAGAAGTGTGGGGGTATAGAGAGAACTCAGTTAACTGATTTTCTTTCAACCTGGATGACCTCGCGCTCTGCCATTATCACCCCTAACTTTACAGGATTCATATCTCCAGCCACAGTAAATACTTGAGGCTCAAATCCTAAGACAAAAATCCTGGAGATCAAACCAGAAAAGATATAAAACAGAGGGATGTCATCAGTAGCTGAAACCAAGAGGAATCAGCATACATACATGAGGGACATCCAAGTTCACAAGAAACAGAATCAGACATAAACCTTATAGTCTCACTTCGGTGATGAAGATGCCTCCATCTATACCAACAAGATAGACACCATCTAAATTGCAAACCTGGAAATAGCACCATACAAGGAAAATCTGTAGAAACAGAAAAGGAATCTATGGCACATGCAAACAGAAAGAGTATTCTCATGGTCATGAGGAAAGGGCAAATACAAGAAATAATTGATCCATACTTATCTTACAACATCCAAAGGATTGAAGTTCAGTATCTGTTGATGTTATCAATGTATTCTTCAATCAACAAATACTCAATGTGCAACCACTGTGTGCCAAATACTGTGTAATGAATAATACATACAGGTTTCCTGACCCTGTGGAGCTTACAGTTATAGACATATCAGGCATTTTTAAAAAATGTATACATAAATATAGATACAGATGTCAATATGTAGAAGTATATTAGTTACAATGTTTCTTTTTGTCTTGGTCTTTGGAAAAAGCCCTGAATACACAAGAACATGTATAGAGAAACAACAACACGTGCTTGGGGATGCTCACAAAACATATATAAAACCCAACTTTTAAACTTTCCTTGGCCTATTACCCAGACACATGAGATATAGGAGATAAAGATATCTGAGAAAACTGAGAAATTCTCTAAGGAGCTGGAGATCACAGGAGTGAGTCTGTGGTGTTGTGGTATTTCCAGTCTGCTCAGAGAGTCTGCAGTGAGCATCACGGAGTTCGGAGGAGTTAGAAATCACGCTAGGTTGCATGACAATTTCTCTCACTTTGCTTGCTATGTTTATGTATAGAATGCTGACTATTGTGTTATTTTTACCTGTGTATGTACATGGCCACCAGGTGACATACTTTTTTAATTGAGTAGAAGTAAGAAAAGTATATGTCAACTAACTTGAATTTAAATAAATTCTTGAAAGAAAAAAAAAAGTCAGAGAAAGTAGATCATGAGGTCTGGCACAGAGATATAACTATGTGAGTCATATAGGCATGAATAAAATGTCATATACAGAGGAGGAAAAACATAAGGAGAGGTGTGGAGTTATTTCTAGAGAAGGTATTGTAAGCCCTAGGAAAGTGAATGGAGTCATTGTTGAAATGTCAGTGAAGTTCTGTTCTCAAGACTGTTGAATGTGATAGCACTATGAGAACAGAACCCCATGATCTCCCAGGAGCCTGTTAGGGAACAGACCCACTGTAACTGTTTAGCAGCCCTTGAAACTGTACATCTTCCCTACAGGCTTTCCCATAAACACTAGATGTGTGTTTGGTCTATGTCTGGAGGCTCCTTGTGTATTCCTCCCATGCTTTAACATTCTTTGATGTTTATGCCTGGCGAACATGAAACAAAGACTATGTGCCGTTTGCTGCTACTGCTGTTTTGCTGCCAGAGGCAGTCCTGCGTGTCCACTCAGTCTAAGTGTCTGAGAACTTTCTCTTAAGTGTGAGGCTACAGAGAGGGCTTGGCCCAGGGCTAGCTAACCCTCGAGGACTTCCAACAGCTAGTGACTGGAAGGGAGATGAGAGTGTGCACAGGAGTCAAGGTGGCTCATCAGGGGAAAGGAAAAGAGAGCTTTAAGAGTAAGTGGTCACAACTCATGTGTCGAAAGTTTCTGAGAGGTCAGCTATGGGGATACCTGAAAATTTCTGTTGATCTACAACACAGAGGTCATTAGTAGTCTTTTTGAGGGCTTAACTAGTGGAGGAATTCAAGCCAGATCGATCTATACTCTTTAATCCAGAAATTCCAATGGATAAGCGCAATAGCAGTGTATAATTACATTCACCAAAGAACATGTATAAGAATATTCATGCAGGGCACCTGGGTGGCTCAGCAGGTTGAGCGACTGACTCTTTATTTCAGCTCAGGTCACGATCCCATGGTTCATGGGTTCCAGCTCTGCAGCGGCTCTGTGCTGACAATGCTGAGCCTGCTTGCGATCCTCTCTCTCCCTCTCTTTCTGCCTCTCCCCTGTTTGTGCTCTCTCTCTCTCTCTCTCTCTCAAAATAAATAAATACACCTAAAAAAAAAAAAGAATATTTATGCAACACTGCAAATGAACAGGCAAACAGGCAAAATGAATCTATCTATGGGATTGTGGTTTCCCCGGAAGAGCAGGTAGTGACCAGAAGGGGACAGACGGGAGGGCCATACATGACAGAGCAGCAGTCTCTGGAAGATACTAAATCCTTCAAAGGAAGCTTCCTAAGAGTCCCTTTTACACCAGGACAGATCTGGGCTTTGACGCTACAGGCTGAAGCAACTTTGGCACTACAGGTCAACACAGGGAAGCCGTTTAGATTTTGGGTCTTCCGCTTTAATGTAATCATCACAAACCACTTAAAAAAAATCTTTTGTGAAATGTCTACTGCGAGGTAAAGAATTGAAGATAAAGATGCTTTTGATGAATGACACTGTTTGATATGTTCTCTGAGCCAGAGAAATAGCATTTTCCTTAGAGTGAAGCATCCACCTGAAAACCCCCACTGCCTCAGGCACAGCCCCCCGCTTCTTCCTTCTACACCGCCGCTCTCCCTGGTGTCCACAGCTGGGGGATGCCTGAGATCTGAGGTTTTTGTGGGGCTCCCACAGTTGCCGCATCACTGTGGTGTCTCTCAGAGCACAGAAATACACTGCTGAGTCCCTGAGTTGTAATGCTGTGATGGTGAGGCTGATGGATCTGTCGGGTTTCTGGAAGTTCAGAGAATACCGCCCCTCTGTTGCATTCTGCTCACTGTAGGACTCCTGATAAATAAGGAGAATCATTTCCCCACTTGGTGGTTGTTTGTACCAGAATAGATAATAAGTATAACCACTGGCTTCGTATACACAATCCAAGGTCACAGCCTCCTTCTCTGGCATAGAAATTGCAGGTTGGGCTTGAGTTACCTTCTGTGCCATGCTGGCTCCTGCAAAAAGAGAAGAGAGAATTAGGCTGATTCTCCTGGTAGTGGCCCTAGGGTCTTAGGGAACTCAGGTAGGACTGAGAGTTCTGATTCCCCTGCCCATTATTCTACTCTCCTAAACCCCAGCAGACAATGATAACCTGTGTCTACCACTGAACTTGGGACTCGGCACAGCCTGTCTGTGCTTGTGGCTGTCCTTACTAGCCCTACCAAGGCAGATGGAGGCTGTGACTATTCTCAGCAGGCTGGGGAGCAGCATGTTGGAGGCTCTTCCTGTGAATGAAATGTGCCGTGTTCCATCTCAAATTCAGGTCTAAATGCCTGCCCTGTGCCTCAGAGAGCGCACACACACACACACACAGTGACTAAGCTGTAAGATGCTACCGTGCCAGAACAGGAAATGTAGTTTGCTATCAGTTTGCTAGTGTTGAGCTGTGGCTTTGTTGACATGGTGGGAAAGTCTAACTTGCCTATTAAGTCTTTTTCTAATTTAATTCACAACAATGATATGTATAGGAGTTAAGCTGAATTGTAGGACACTGATGGTAGAACCATTTGCCATATTCAGCCAATGCATCTACGATGGACTGGTAAATCTGAAAAGAAATACAATTTATTATGATTATGGTGACTTCTGAGAGCAAATAGTCATCCATCTTTTTGCACAGTGTATGCTTCTTTTTGTCCCCAGCCAAAATCTACAGTGAAATATACTCACAGATTTTTCTTCTGGACAAGAAGATAAAACTATTCATTCTCAGTCATCGTAACTTTTCTTCTCACACTGCAAGGCATTGGTTTCTGAGGAATTTTCCATTGGATAAAGCTCTTTGTCTGTTTAATGCTACCACAGCAAGTTTCCTGATTGACAAAATTTGGCTAACTGCACATGCCTAATAGCAATCAATAGTAAGTCTGTTAGAAAACTCTTGCTTTGGAGGTGCCTGGGTGGCTCAATCGGTTAAGCATCTGATTTCAGCTAAGGTCACGGTCTTGACTTCGGCTCAGGTCATGATCCCAGGGTTGGTGGTGACAGCTCAGAGCCTGGAGCCTGCTTCAGATTCTGTCTCCCTCTTTCTGCCCCTCTCCCACTTGTTCTCTCTCTCTCAAAAATAAATAAACATTTTTTTAAAAAGAAAAAAAAAGAAAAATCTTGCTTTTGAATATTGCCCCCTCCAGTCATAATAAGGTCAAATTCACCAGGTCATGCATTCTTATTTTCTTATATCAAAAGTGTAGCCTTTCAAAAATTGCAAATATCACTTCTCTCTGTTGCAGCAGCTGTGGCTCAGAGGCTCTCCCTGGACTCAGTCCCTCAATAGCTTCATGACTTAGCAACACGGAAGTTGGTGTCTGATTTGCTTGGCATCAATGTGCTGATTTATGACTGTGATTCAGTTGACTGCAGCTTTTAATTGCCTGTTTATTTTCTCATCCCTAAGTGAATATATCAATTTACTGGCATCTAACGTCCATGTTATATAATGAGAAAACAGAATTTTTTAGAAGTCCAGGATGGTTCAACTATCAGAAAAATGTTGTCTCTAAGAGGAGGGATTTGACTGGAAAGAGGCACGAGGGGACTTCTGAGGTGAAGGATAATTTCAAGACACACTGAACAGAACATGTAAGATCTTGCATTTCATTGTAGAAAAAAATGATACCTCAATAAAAAAGTGAACCACAATAAAATAAAATATACAGAGAAAATTAATTCGTCCAGCTTTTTGTAGGTGTTGCAGAAATATATTTATACTTTTTAATTGCTACGGAACAGCTGTAGTCTGCTGTGATCTCAGCCCAATTCCAACCCTTCTGACAACCACTCGAGACCAGGAAGCAACAAAGACTAGCGGGACATTAATATGCTGAGAGACACAAAAGAAATGATTAAACAAAATGGAATACCATGCAGCTCTCAGAATCAAGGTCCACACAGCTACACATAATTATACAAATAAATCTCGCAAAGGTAAGATTGTCTAAAAGAAACCAGCTACGAAAGTACATGCTAAATGATTCCGTTTACATACAGTACAAAAGCAGAGAAAACTATTCTGTGAGCTGATGTCAGCATAGTGATTACTGGGGGTGGTAGACACAGGAAGCAGGTACAAGAGTGGCCTGGCACAGGGGTAATGTCCTGGTTTTCAACGTGGGTGCTGGCTCCAATATGTGGCAGTTCATCTAGCTCTGTAATTATTCAGGTCCACATTCTCTACCTGTAAGTTATTTCATTTATTTTGGTTCCTTTTTATTGAAGTATAATTTATCTGCAATACAATGCATGGTCCCTATATGTTCATTTCAATGAGTTTAAGTATCTTATGTACTTGTGTAATCACCACCCAAACAAAATCAAGAACATTTACCTAACCCCAGGAGTCCCCTTGTGACCCTCTCCAGTCAAATCTTCGTCCCCAGAAGGAACCGCTTTCTAGTTTTAACTAAGCTTAGTTTTTCTGTTCTTGAATTTCATACTAATGGAATCATACTGCATTTGGCAGGAAGGGTCTGGCTTCTGTCAGTTACCAGAGATTTTAGAGATCCATCCTATTATTGTACATATTGGTTGGTGGTTCGTTCCTTTTGATTGCAGAGTGATATTCCTTATATACCATTAATTATTTACATACTCTCCCGTTTGTGGACATTTTGGGTCATTTCCAGTTTGTGGTAAATATGAGTACACCTGCTACAAACATGTCTGTGTGTCATTTGTGGGTCTGTATTTTCATTTCTCTTCGGTAAATACCTATTCATGGACTTAGTAGGCCACGGCAGTTTCCCAAAGTGATGGCACCAGTTTCCCTTTCACCAGCAGGGCACGGAAGGTCCAGTTGCTCCATGTATTTGCTGATATTTGAGGTTGTTACCTGATTTGTTTGTAGGCCTTCTAGTGGAGGTGAATGACATCTGAATGTGAATTTAATTAGCATCTCCCTAATTATTAATAGTGTTGAGTGTATTTTATATACTTATTAGTCATCCTATTTAAGTATTTTATTATTGTTTTATCTTTCTATTGTTGGCTTATGAGAGTTCTTTATATTTTCTGGAAGCAATCGTTTTCCAAATATTTCTTTCTAGCATACTTCTGCCTAGACTTTAGATTGCTTATTGATTTTCTTTCTTTCTTTTTTTAATGTTTATTTATTTTTGAGAGAGACAGAGCGTGAGCAAGGGAGGGGCAGAGAAAGAGGGAGACACAGAATCTGAAGCAGGCTCTAGCCTCGAACTCAGGAAATGTGAGTTCATGACCTGAGCCAAAGTTGGACAGTTAACCAGGTGAGCCACCCAGGTGCCCCAAGATTGCTTATTGGTTTTCTTAAAATTGTTTTTGGATGAGTAGAAATCTTAAATATTGCTCGTGTCCTATTTATTAATTTTCTTTTATGGTTAGTATATTTTGTACCATGTCAAGAAGTCTCTTCCTACTCTGAGGTCTCAAAGATATTCTCCACTGTTTTGGGCTATTTTTAGTAGTAGCATCTGAAATTAAATTAAGCATCTTAATTTATCCTAGCTTGATTTCAAATAATATTATTTCCCTTTATGAAGAAAATGTTTTTTATTGCATCTGGATATGCTGTAATACCACAACACATTGTTTTTATGTTGCCTTAAAGAAACAGTGGCTTTTTAAAGTAAGTGAAGTTATTAAAATTACTAACAAAACTTAAAAATGTCCACTCAGGCATCTACCCTTTCTGGTGTTCTTTGTGTCTTTTTGTGAATCTGAGTTTCCATGTGATATTGTTTCCCGATAGCATGAAGACTTTCAGCATCTCTTGTACTGCAAGTCAGGTGGAGACAAATAATCTTTGATTTTGTCTCTTTGAAAATATATTTAGGGGCACCTGGGCGGGTCAGTCAGTTAAGTGTCCGACTTAAGCTCAGGTCACGATCTTACGGTTTGTGAATTCAAGCCCCGCATAGGGCTCTGTGCCGACAGCTCAGAGCCTGGAACCTGCTTCGGATTCTGTGTCTCCCTCTCTCTCTGCCCCTTACCCACTCATGCTTTGCCTCTCTTCCTCTCTCAAAAAAAGTAAATAAACATTACAAAAAATTTTTTAAAGAAAATATATTTATATTGCTTTTATTTAAGGGTATTTTGGCAAGTGATGGAATTCTAGGTGGTCATATTTTTGTTCTTTCAGTATTTTGAAAGTGTTTTATTGTCTTCTTCTTACTACTGTTTTTGGTAGTAAGTCAGTTATCATTTGTATTTTTATTCCTGCGTGCATGTGGTGTGGCTATCTTTTTCCTTTGACTGCTTTTTAAAATTTTTTAAATTAAGTTTATGTATTTACTTAGAGAGAGAGAGAGAGAGAGAGAGGGCAATCTGGGGAGGGGCAGAGAGAGGGAGAGAGGAAGAATCCCAAGCAGGCTCCACACTGCCAGTGTGGAGACTGATGTAGGGCTTGAACTTACAAACTCTGAGATTGTGACCCGAACCAAAATCTAGAGTTGGATACTTAACTGACTAAGCCACCCAGGAGCCCTTTCCTTGGACCACTTTTTAAAAGCTGATCTTTATTTAATTTTTTTTTTTTTCAGAATTTTGACTGTGACGTGCCTAGATGGGGCCTCCTTTGTGTTTATCATCCTTGGGATTCTCTGAACTTGTCTAATCTGTCCATTAAGAATTTTCTTCAAATGTGAAAGTTCTCAGCCATTATCACTTTTTGTGTGTGTATATAGATATATGTGTGTGTGTGTGTGTGTGTATATACACCATATATATATATATATATATATATATATATATATATACATTTTTCCCCTTCCTTATGGGAATTTTCAATCATTAATATGTTAGACCATTTGTTATTGTCCCTCAGATCTCAAAAACTTGTTCTGTTTGTTTGTTCTTACCATTTTACCTCTTTTATTGAAGTTGAGATAATTCTATTGACCTGCCTTCAGCTTCACTGATCTTTTCCTCTATTATCACCAGGTTTTTCTTTAGCTTATTTTTATCACTTCCTTTACATATGTATATATATATAAAACTTATATATATATTATATATATATGTTATATATATAACTTGTATATATAAAATTTTTATAAAATTTTAATATAATTTTATATATAATCTTTATAAAATTATATATGTAATTTATATATATAAAAGTTATATATAAGTGTATATATATATAAAACTTAATTATATAATACATTATATATATAAGTTCCCTAATCTCTCCTAAACTTCTACATCTCAGCATGCATATTGTTTACATTTTCTGTTAAGTCCTTTGGCATTTTTACCATAGTATTTTGTAGTACATGTCTGACAGTTCCAACACCTGCGTCGTCTTTTTGTGTCTGCTTCTATTAACTGTTATCTTTTTGACCATGGGTCACATTATTGTTTGTTTATATGTTTATTTGCTGCTTCTTTGGGTATCTCATAATATTTTATTATATTCCAGATGATTTATATAAACTAGAAATAGAAACTGAAATAAATAAAATTTCTCCCCCCAAATTCATGCCCTTCTTCTTCCTGCTGTTAAGGTGTATGTGTGGTAGGGGTAGAGTCTGAATCAATCTGATTTATGGTTCAGAGTCTTAAAGAAAATAGAATCCAACTTATGTTTGAAAACTTTTGTAGCTTCAGGTTTGGTATTTGTTGCAGCATTAGTTTCATTCAGGGTAAGGTCAGGACTTTCCATCAAAGGGTTTGGTATCAGCACACTGGAAAAATTCCAGATATCTCTTCATGCTTTCCTACCAGATCTGCCTACTTTCTCACCTATTGGAAGTCTCTCTCTTGCTTTATAGTCTGGGGGCCTGCTTTTGAGTCACCAGGGAGTTCTTTATGTTTGTTTGTTTGTTTGTTTACTTATTTTGAGATGGGGAGGGGCAGAGAGAGAGGGGGAGAGAGAGGGAGAATCCTAGGCAGGCGCTGCACTGACAGTGCAGAGCTCAATGCTGCGCTCAGTCATGGCCGGAAGTCAGATGCTTAACTGAGTGAGCCACCCAGGTGCCCCTAGGGACTTCTTACTGATTCCCAGCCCTGGACTTGGCTTTTTGCTCCCTGAGCAAATTCTTTCTCCCCTGCTGCCTGTTCCAGTCTTCAGAGAGCTCTTGATCTATACTATATAAAAGCCCAAAACGTCTCAGAGGATTTTCTCCCCACTCTCAGCTTTTTTCCATGGCTTCAGCACGTTACCTATGCACCCTGTGAAGACCCATGGAGAAGGATTGGTGGATGGGTGTACACTTAACAGTAGCTGGGGCTCTTCAGAATTCTGATATGTCTTAGCAGCCACCCCATGGCCCTTAGAGATTCCTTAAACATTTGACTAATTTCCCCTTGTCCCTCTCTATAAAAGATTCCTTCTTCTTCCGCTATTTCAACAGTGATGAAAGTTGCCACTTTCTGGAATTGAGTTCATTTAGGTTTCTTTGCATCCTCAACTTTCTGACAGTTATTTGTTTTAAGCTAATTGGAAGCAGAGATTCACATATGTATTTTACATTAATAACAAATTTTACTTTTTTTTAAAACAGAGGGATCAAATTTCTAATCTAATATTAACCATCAACGGCCTCTCCAAATCTCAGTTTTCATGGGAATAATAGTAGTACTTGCCGTAAGGCAGTACTATAACAGAAAAATATAAGGGCACGTGCCTGGTATGTGTTAGTGCTTAGAAAGTTTAATAACTAGGAAATATTGTTATTATTCCATAATACAATTCATATTTTTTATAACAATGTGAGAGTGATGTGATAGTAAAATAATGTTCTTTTTTTTTTTATTTGGATTTGTGCAGATTTGGAAGATACATTTTTTTAAGTGAGTTCCACACCCAGTGTGGGGGCTTGAACTCATGACCCTGAGATCAAGAGTCACATGTTCCACAAACAGAACCAGCCAGGTGCCCCAATTTTTGGAGAGTATCTTTAAAGCACAAGACTCTTAGCTCACCAAAGAAAAGGCTCGTGTACTTTGTAATAGCCCCAGAACCTAGCAAACTGCCTCTGTATAGCATTTCTTAAATAGATTCATTAACAAATGGGAATAATAGCATCTTACAATTGTATAATTCATTATTGCTTAAATGATATTTCTACTTGTGTGTATATATATATATATATATATGTATGTATATATATAGGTAACACTTTTGGAGAATATTTTTAAAGCACAAGACACACACATACACATGTATACATGCATACACAACATATATATATACATAATATATATACACATATATGTTTTATATATTAAATAGGTTATATTTATATATAACACTTATATATAAATATAAGTGTGTATATATAATTTATGGTATATATAACTGGAGAGGCTTAAGTTAATGACATTTAAAATTTCAGTTCTGAACTTGGTGAAGGGGATTAGAGAGAAGTTGCCTCTATCAGAACGGACTAAGAAGATTAAGACAGGCAGATCTAGAAGCACAACCATAAACGATGTACTTAATGCAAGCATACAAAGTGGATACAGGCTGATGGACAGGGCTCACAGGATCCCACAGCACTAGGAACTTTAGATCACAGTAGAGAACTTACCCTGGGTAAGGAGGTTGAGGGGAATGAGTCAGGATCAGATCCTAACAGAAACATAATCCAAATAAAATTCAAAAGTCTTTGTATCCCCTCCCTGAAATGGTCTCCTTAGGGGTATCTGGACCATACTTGAATGACAACAGCCTCACCCCTTACGAGGGCACACTTATTTATGTAACTTGGTTCCTGAAATACCATCCTTCTATTTCTTGTCACATCATTGTTTTAATCCAGCTAAATATTTTCTTCTAGAAAGCCAGATTTAGATGCTTAGCATGCTTAGCCAGGTTCTCTTCATTCCAGAGGCATGTTGGTATTTAGCTGCCTCCTGTTGTATTGTTTTATTAGAGAATTCAGGAATCTCAGCTAAGGGTTCCGTGTTGGTTGGCTTGTTTGTCTAGTTTCCTTTGTAATTATTTGTGCTGGTGAAACAGCACAGATGTAAAAGGGTCATTTCCATAGCTTGTTATATCTCTATTTGTCTAGATTGGGTTTACTTTATGCAAAGTAAGATTGTGTTATAGTAAGAAGTCAAAATGTTATAATTTTAAAGCGTTGGGATATTATTATTACAGACAGCTGTGACATTTTCTTATGTAGGCTCTGAAGGATAGTGTCTTCAATACAATGACAATTGCTATGACCAAATCAGTTGAACACAAGAATCATCTTCTGATGACACAAATTCACCTTGAATAGATTTTCCCACCTATTGCAATGAACTTTGTTTTAACTCTTATTAAAATTAGGGTCTTGAGTAGAGATAGGCTGGCAAGGTTCTCCAGCTAAGCATATTACCTAACTGCCCTTAAACTACTGTGCATGTTCAGGAATCCCTAAGCTCAAGCATTCATTCTGGAAATCTGCAGTTATCTATGATGTGCAAAACTCTGTAAAAAGCACATAAACGAAAACAAGATATGATTTCTATCTCAAATTGCTTTCAGTTGGCAAGGATCAGATAAGTGGAGCAAATTCCATTTCCTGCCTGTACTCCCTGTAGCCCAGGCCCAGGCAGGTGGAATTAGGAATCAGACAGGAAATAGATAGCTGAGGCATTTATCATTGAGCAAATAAACCCTGTTTGAATATCTTATTTCTAGTGTTTAGATTTATTTTTGCTGTTCCATCTCCCTCTCCCTTTCTTAGACCTGTTTATCGAGATGTTTAACCTGCACTGCTCAGGTATCTAACACCCGGTGTGAAGGAGTCCAAAATGTTAAGGAAGAAGGCAGTATTTACCTTCAGGGTTGGGTGTCCAGACATTCGCCTAGAACTTTCTTCTTTCTCATTTCATCACATTAGTTCTCTGACTTGCTTCAAGAAAGATTTAGTATTATCTAGCCTTGGAATAAATAAAATTAAGTTCTTTATTGATATTTCTTAAATCTTATACACTGAGTTTCAGAATCAAAAAGTTCTCCATTTTGCCTGACATTTGAGTTATTTGAGAAATGATCTCTGGAATGTGATCAAATTGAAATTTATTTTACTGTGATTAATTAAATGGAGGTTCTTGAAGCTCATTGCCACTGCCTCTGCTGGCTTCCTTTGAACCTTTTTTTATTTTTGTCTTTTTTTTTTTCAATTTTGAGGCTAGGGTATGAAGGTAAAATTAAGGTCGCCCTGGCCTTGGAAGGGCTCTTTTCTCCCTACTCCCCAAGGTAAATAGTTTGGAGGTGAAGTGATGTGTTTCTTCAGCTTTTACTACAGGAGTCTCATAGAGCCAAAGTAATATGCTTTTATCAGTCCTTGAGCTGAGTGGGGACAATGTAGAAATAAAATAACTTAGCTTTGCAGAGTGCCCTAAACACCTTGTCCAGTACTTGAGGGATACAAAGTGTAAGCACATTTTAAAAATGTATAATCTTTTTGGGGGGGGTGGTAATATAGCCATTCCTCATAGCCAGATAATTAAGTCTGTGTAGAAAGCTTGGATGAGCCTGGGCTGTACCCTTTGCCAAGTGCACTGGTTTAAGTCACCTCACCTCTCTGAACCTTTGGGGTTTTCATCTATGAAGTGAGATTAACTCTCTGTATCTTGGCTTACTCACATGATGATGAGGAGCAAATGGGATAACGCATATGAAAGTGCATTGCAAAATTAGGTGGTACAACTGAAATACTTTAAAAAATGTTAGGTAACTTATCAAAGGCAATAATTAGTGGCGGGGCTTTTCACAGAAAGGGAGAGATCACTGTGGGCTGCAATGACCAGGACATTCTTCAGGAGGAATGGTCTGAGATGGTCTCCAGGATTGGGAGGAGAAATGACGGTAAGTACTCAGGTCGAGGTGATTATGGGAGCAACGGGCTGTAGGCAGGGCTATTTAAGGAGGACAGCGAGTCCTCCCCAACTTCATTCTTAAAAATTTTTTTTAATGTTTATTTATTTTTGAGACAGAGAGAGACACAGCATGAGCAGGGAAGGGGCAGAGAGAGAGGCAGACACAGAATGTGAAGCAGGCTCCAGGCTCTGAGCTGTCAGCACAGAGCCCGATGCGGGGCTAGAACTCACAAACTGTGAGATCATGACCTGAGCCGAAGTCGGACACTTAACCGACTGAGCCACCCAGGTGCCCGCCCAACTTCATTCTTGAGTCAGACTTAATCTGCTGAAGCAGAAAGTTCCTGAGAAAACTGTAGAGGCCATTGAGATCCACAAAAAGAGCTTTAACCTTATTACCATAAACAAAGGGTGGTCACTGAAGGTTGTTAAACAGTGGATTGATGTGATTGATGCTGTTTTTGTCTTGTTTTGTTTTAAAGAAATTATTCACTGGGATATGGAGTAGGATCCAGGGAGGAGACGTTGGTAGTAAGGAGGCTAGTTAAAAGGCTGTTACAGAAAACCAGATGTGAGACGCTGAGGGTCTCATCTTGGGGCAGCTGTAGAGAGAAGCAAGCACTAGGACGTTCAAGGCCACCTGGTAGCATGTTGTATTCCTGGAACTGGGAGCAGAGAATATTGCAATTATGTATCAGAAATAGCTAAGTCCTTTATTGAGCAAATATTTATGAAGACTCTGTTAAATGAGGGCACAGTGTGAGGGACAATGGGGATATGAAAATAGATTGAATGTGAGTTGTGTTCTCAGAATTCAGTTAATGGGGTAAATAATGTATAATTTTTAAAACCTTATTAAGGTATGATACACATAAATATATAAAAATTAAGTGTAGAACTTGGTGAATTCTCTCAAAGTGAACTCACCCATATTACTAGCACCTTCATTGAGAAATAGAGCATTATCAACATCCCAGAAATCTCCCTTGTTCAATCTCCCGTCACTATCTACTCGTAAAGATAACCACTATCTCTACTCTCTCTCAACTTAGGATTTCATAGATTAGTCTTATTTATTTTTGAACTCCCTTTGTGTCTGCCATATTTCACTCAGTCATATTTGTGGGATTCCTTCTATACAGAGAATATGGCAAGTTTATTCATTCTCTTGCTGTGTAGTCTGTTATCAGAATTTATCCTTGAAATTGAGGAAGGATATTTGGGTTGCTTTCTGGCTTTAGGGTATTACAATTACTGATGCTATACATGTTCTTACTCTTGTACATTCCTTGTGAATGCGCAGGGGTCACATTTTGGGCGGGGGTATATACCTGCAAGTATAATTGCTGGACCTTAGGTTATGCATATGCTCAGCTTTAGTAGCTATTGCCAAATGTTTTCAGTTCACCAATTTACATTGCCTCTGGTGGTACCTAAGAACATTGCCCCACGTTCTTACAGACACTTGGTGTCGTCTGTCTTCTTCATTTTACCCATTCTGTTTTCTGGTGTTGTTATAGGTATGAATTTTCAGGACCACAATACAAGGTATCAAGTGGCAAGAGCCAGGAAGGGTTAAAGAGTGACTGGAAAGTTTAGAGGAGGGATTACATCTATTGTGTTTGGTAGGAGAGCTAGGCCTTGTAAGGTCAGAATGGTGACTATATATTCTCCAGGACCACTCTACATTTTAATAATCGTGCTGAGAAATTATGAAATAGCAATGACTCGGTGCCTAGGCCACATCTCCCAGCAGCAAAATAGATCTCTTTCTCACCTGCTGTGCTCCCCATTTTCCTTCCAGAAAATATGATCACAGGAGGTATAGCCAGGTTGCCAGCCACAGAGATGCAGAGCAGATGCCCTGTGCAATTGCAACAATGGATCAGTGACCAAAGTAGCATCCATATTCCTGTTGATGAGCAGAGGAGAAAAAGGGTGTCTCGTGCTTTGGGAGTGGGTGATACTTTCTCCTAGTTTCTTGGAGCAGATTAGAAAGCTCATCCCACTCTCAAGAAAGCTTGCATTTTAACTGGATACAGGATGAGAGCATCCTCTTTGCTAACAATGACCTCATCTCAGGGAAAATTCATCCACCAGTCATATTTTAGATATATCAAAAGGTATTTACATACTCTTAAAATAAGAGGGGAAAAAAACCCCAACATAACCTGTAGAGATTTAGTGCCTCACAACTTATCTGTTAGCTGCATATTTGCTCAGAGGAAAAAAATGCCATTTTCTTGTTAGCTTTTATCTTGACATGTGGAAGTTTTCTAGCTGTTCATTCCAGTAGCACTCAAGGTTGAAACCAAATCAGTTTGAAGGCTGGTGTGACTATTGCTCATGTCTTAGAGCATTTCTTCTTTGGGTGTCAGCAAATGCGAGGAAATATACCTGAAATTGTTTAGGTAGGGGGATAAAGTGGCCCTGCCTACCCCTGAGTAGACATAGGAGCTACTGTCCAGAAAGTTCTACTCAGTCCCTAAGTATAGGAATTTCCGTTGTGACTCAATACACATATTTCTGAAATACCTCCTGCTCTTCCAAACCACACACATTAATTACGGTGGATATAGGGAAAACCCTAAAAAGTACAACTCTAGCCAAAGCATTACCAAAAACAATAGAAATCCCATTAAAAAAATACCAGCAGAGTGCAGTACCCGTTAGCACTTGCCCTTTTCATCACACTCAGGAAATGCTTTGAAGCCTTAAATATTGGGACTTGTGTTTTGCCTCTCTAGGTATAGGTCCACGAGAACATGTGTTGCCGGTAAGATCAGGTTCACCAATATTTTTAATGCCATTATTCTTCATAAATCAGCAGGAGAGGCAAAGACAGCCGCATGATCTTTTTATCCTCACTCTCAGTTTCATCAGGTAGCTTTACCCTGAAAACCCTAGAAACTCTTGAAGCCACTAAAACAAACTTGGCTAACACTAAAGTAGAGCTGAGGCTTTTTTTATAGTGAGAAATTTGTCCCCAATAGTTCTTTGATTTGAAATTATTATTAAGGTGCTTAGAAAAATCCATGAGAATAAGTAAAACTTCCACATCATAGTGACATTATACTGGTATTTACTAAATACATGAAAAGAGTTTGTTTTAATGAGATATATGCTGTAGCAAAACCAAAAATGCTGTGTCCTGCACTCTCAGTGAGTAGACATATTTGCTATATGAAGAATTTTTGTTTGTATTTGGAAAATATAATCCCCATTTCCATGGCAAGTACCTGTATGTCTCCTGATAACAGCCACTGGGGCTCAGCTGTGGCTCTTCAAATATTAGAGCTGTATTCAATCAGAGAGCATATGAGCAACTTCAGGGTTCAAGAACATAAAAATGGTGACTGGGTTTTTTTGGCTTCAATATGTAGATATATAGATATAGATATAGATATAGATATACACACTTCTGTGGTTGCCAAATGAGTAAACTGCAGCTTTTAATATTGCATTGGGTTCTTCTTCAAATGAAAACATCAACAATTATGAAATCTAAGATTACAGTTGAATTCTGGGAAAAAAAGAAGACAGATTTCTAGAACGGTCAACCAAATAGTTGTTAAAATATTGGTCACACGTCAGATTTGGGTCTGGCCAACTTCTGCTCCCAGCTGGTTATGTAACCTTGAATAAGTCACAACATCACTAAACCTCAATTTCGTCATCTGTCAAATGAGAATTTGGTAGTATCTAGGAGGGGGGGAATTTAAAGTGCTTAGCCCAGTGCCCATAAAACTCTAAGCACCATAGGGGCGCTTGGGCAGCTCAGTTGGCTGAGTGACCGACTCTTGATTTTGGCTCAGGTCATGATCCCAGGGTCATGAGATTGAGCCCCATGTCAGGCTCTGCACTAAGTGTGGAGCCTGCTTAAGATTCCTCTCTCTCTCTCTCTCTCTTTCTCTCTCTCTTTGTGTCTCTCTCCCCCAGTCACTCTTGCCCTAAAAAACAACAGTAACACCACCACCACCAACAAAAACCCAAAAAGCAAAGCTGTAAGCACCACAAATATTTAGGAACAAACACAGTTCAGTAAATGAATAAAATGATTTGTTAAAAAAAAAAAAAGCATGATTTTAAGACTTGTGTGGTATTTTAATGCACACAAAATTTTTATAAAATCCTAAAGGAGGAGACTCTGTTACCTAAAATATATTCCCAATACTTATTAAAATGACTGGCACATATGAATAGGTGCCAAATTTTCTTGAATGAATATATATATATATAGCTTAGAATAATATCTTACTTTAGTATAAGTCATTATTTGTAAGGAGCATTTTCTCATATTTATTCAATTGCATATCCACAAAGAAACGTTAGTCCCAAATAAAGCAAAAAACAAAACGAAAAAATACCCAGAAATCTCTAACTTAAAATATATTCAAGTTTGAAAGAGCAGAGCTCCTGTACATGAGTGTTTTCACAAAAAGTGGAAACAACCAAAATGCCCATCAACTGATGAATGGACAAAGAAAATATAGGGTATCCATACAATGGATTATTGCGCAGCCACAGAAGTACTAAAGTACTGATACATGGATACACCTTGAAAAGGTGATGCTGTGTGAAAGAAACCAGACACAAAAGGCCATTGACTATAGGATTCTATGTATAGGCATAATGATAATCTAAGTTTTCACCTACATTGCCTCCTTCCATTCCTAGCTCGAAGTAAAATTCGGGGTGCCTGAGGGCAGAGGCATCAGGTATCTGTTCCCTGGGGGCCGCGCCCAGCACAAGACTCTAACTAGAGAGAAATCATCATTCTCCCCTCCCAGGCTGCTCACATCCAGGGCCCTCCTGCCCCCCTCTGGGTTTGTGCTCGGCTCCCCCTGCAGGCGATCTCACTGTGCCTCCTAGGACGCAGTAGTACACAGCGGAGTCTGACATTCTCACAGAGCGTTTCTGCAGGTGGAAGGAGCTGTCACTCTTAACAAGACTGGCGTGAAAACCGTGATGCTCTGCCCTCTGGTTTTCTGATAAGCTTTTCAGGAGCAATTGAGGAGCTTTGTTTTGGTACTGGGCATACCAGAAAACAAAAACTGTGTAGCTGCTCTGGTAAGTGCAATTCAGGGTCAAAGGTGTCCCCTCAAAGAGGGTAACAGAACCTTCTGTCTGGGTCACTGAGTCTCCATTGATCCCTCCTGGAAAAAAAAAAAAAAAGTTAAAGACTTTGTTATATTGATAATGTAAGGATAGTCTCCAGTTTGGCAGGGGTTAAAAGTCATCCTATAATCAAGGACTAGAACATCTTAGGAATTTTGAATAAATGTTACTTACTCAATATCAGCAAGATTGAAAGTCCTAAGTAGGAAGCAGACGGCATGGCCTGTGGAGAAGCAGTGGAAGGTTTCATTTGGGAATACACCCAAAGCTGAGAGGGTTGTTCCTCCAGTTTCTTGATCCTTTGGTGGAATCGCCTAGGAAATCTTGACTCCCGTGTGAAGCAAGCCAAACGGCCCTGCAAGGTCATATCACAGGCTCTAAAGAAAGACATACGTGCTCAGAAACACACGACGAATGTGTGATGAAGTTGTGTCAAACGACTAACTGAAGGGAGCAGCGCCTCCCTGTGGTTCCTCTCTGACCCTGCAGGCTGCTTTACAGCTGAGCTGGTATTTACCCTGGAATGGAGTTTGAGCTGCAGGCATAGAAGGGAAATAGGTGTCTGGGGTGAGGGGTAGGCCTCCAGGAAGCAAACACCAAACACTTTTTGTAGACTTCAAGGTGGTGCCTGAGGCTGAGACAGTGGGTAATCCTCTGTCACCCTCTTTAAGACACAGGGTAATATGGCTCCTTAAATCTCCCTAATCCCAGCATCTAATGTCTGTTCTTGCTGAGTATTAAGCTAGGTTTAGGGTATCCTGAAAGCATATAAAAGAGCATGATTTGAGATGTTTGCTTGACATATTCCTCTGCTGTTCCCCTCGAACCAAGGGATTCTCTGCTGAGAATGTCCTCCCTTCTCTCTCCTACCTTTGCGTAAGTAACTTCTATTCATTCTTTAAGAACCAGTTCACAGGGAGGGGTGGGTAGCTCAGTAGGTTAAGCATCCGACTTTGATTCAGGTCATGATCTCATGGCCTGTGAGTTTGAGCCCCGTGGCAGGCTGACAGCTCAGAGCCTGGAGCCTGCTTCAGATTCTGTGTCTCCCCCTCTGTCTCTCTCTCTCCCTCAAAAATGAATTTTTTAAAATGGATTTTAAGTTTTTTTTTTAAAAGAACCAATTTACACACCATCTCCCTGGGAAAGGACTCCCCTGGATCTGCTAGGGCACTCTTAGTGCCCCCTTCTTTTCCCACTATACCTTGCACACATATCTACACTGTCATTACTGCACCAGATTAGAATCATTTGCATTTTTGTTTTTTTTTTCAAACTAGACTTGGTGCTCCTGAGGTCACGAACTTAATCTTATTAGTCTCAGCAGCCAGTTTCTCAAACTATACAGGCCATTAGGAGATGCTCAAAAAATATCTGAAGAACGAACGAATAAATGAATGTGTGGATATGTTCGGTAGATACACTTTACTATGAAGTATAGTCTCTATGAGGGCATATGACTCAGTCCTCTGGTGTGGTCAGCTTCTTCCAGAGTCAGACCCCAGACCTGAAAAACAGGTTCTCAGTATTTCTCAACGTTGAGTAAAGTACAGTTTTTCATATAAGGAACCACTATTGGGGCGCCTGGGTGGCGCAGTCAGTTAAGCGTCCGACTTCAGCCAGGTCACGATCTCGGGGTCCGTGGGTTCGAGCCCCGTGTCGGGCTCTGGGCTGATGGCTCAGAGCCTGGAGCCTGTTTCCGATTCTGTGTCTCCCTCTCTCTCTGCCCCTCGCCCATTCATGCTCTGTCTCTCTCTGTCCCAAAAATAAATAAACGTTGAAAAAAAAAATTTAAGGAGCCACTCTTATACTATTTTTTTAATATTAGGATGGCTTAATATAAAGCAAAATTAAATTAAATACAAATGTTTTAGGCTCCTAGGTCTCACGATTACAACACCAAACAAAAAAAAAAATGCAAGCAAAATATACAATTGATCAAATTCAAATTAAAAGAATGTGAAGGATCATATTTGCCCAAAACTAAAGTGTTGCTGGAGGCTGATTAAAAGAATACTATAGATTGTGTAGTTCAACAACTTACTTGATTGAAATGATTTGGAGCTTAATATACTGTTGTCTAAATTATTATGTTTAGATATTACTAGTATATTTACTTTTCTATTCAAAATATCCGTTTAACCTGCCATTTTACCAATGTAAAATGACTGAATGTAATAAAACACCCCCAAAAAATCAGCGCTGAAAAAAAAAATTTGCATTTACTGCTACTCTTACATCTACTGTATTGTGTGTTGATACATCTAAACAAGAAATGTGACTGATACACCCTCTTCCAATGGAAACATTGCGGTAACTGTGGGAACAGGTTCTTGGGAGTTGGTCCTGTCTGCAGTCCCATGTGCTATATCATAACCAAACTTTCCTAAATAGTTTTCTCCATTTAAACAACTGTGGTGCCTTTATTTGTAGAATGCCATTAGTCCATTTGTCTTTCATGTAGTGCAAGTGACATAAAGAGCACAAAAGTATCAAAACCAAGGGGAGTATTCTAAGTTGGTCACACAGATTATTAGAAATATGCCATTATTGTTTTGTTTTCATCAAACAGAGATCTCCAAATCTAAAAATTCTCATGTAACTCCTATCTCCCAGGGGTTGGCAAACTTTTTCCTGTAAAGGGTCAAATAGTAACTACTTTAGGCTTTGAAGTCATATCTCAGCTCAACTTTGCTGTTCTAGTACAAACAGCCATAGCCAATGCATACATAAGTGGGCATGGCTGTTTTTCCAATAAAACTTCATTTACAAAGACAGGTGGTAGACAGCTTTGACCCATGGGCTATGCCAACCCCTGCTACATCCCAGACATTTACCCATAAACTTGCAAAGATCCACGGATTACAGTCTGAAACACTCAGCCACACGTTCTTATTTGTGCCTTCACTGCAATATTATCAATATTATCTTTGAGGAGGCTTAAAATAAAGGAAGAATATTAAATAAGTTAATGGATAGAAAGGAGGACGAAGGAGAGTTGATGACCTTGATGCCTAAGATGTTTTGGTGCTGCAGATTCAGGAGTGAGAAACACAACTATGGCCCCTGCTGTTAAGGACCTCATGGAGTAGTAGTGGAAATGGCTTTTAATCAACTAATCAAAGAAATAAAGGAAAAACTGCAAGTCTGTAAAGTCAGAGGACTGTGATTCTGAAAGTACACATTGAGCTTTCCTCAGGTAATGACCCTTCGGTAGATGTACAAGAAAGAGCAGGCATGTGCTAGTTTTTACTCTTTTGAAGGGAGGGAAAAGAATTTTAAGAAAGGTAAAAAGAATAAGAATATCACCCAAAATTGCTTTGAAAGGGTCATAGAGGAGAAACAAAGTGCTTTTATGGGACTTAAATAAGACAAGTATTCATGAAGACAGAGACAGACAGAAAAAGAGAGAGAGTATAAAAGGAAGGGAGAGAGATGAGAGCATAATGTGGAATGAGGCTGGAGAGGTAGCAAGATCCTAAGTTATGCAAGGTTTTGTAGGTCTTGTCAAGAATAAAGAATTTTTCTTTATTCTAGGAGCAAATGGGGTTCCAGGTGATTGACACGGTCAAATTTTCACTCTGACAAGATAGGACAAAGGACTACATTGAGTCATGAGGTCAAATGTCAAATGTGCCAGAAGCAGAGGAGCAAGGGATTAAGGTGGATTTTTTTTTTAAGTTTGTTTACTTATTTTGAGAGAAAGAGAAAGTAGGGGAGGGGCAGAGAGAGAGGAGAGAGCAGAGCAGGCTCCATGCCATCAGCCCAGAGCCCAGTGGGAGCTCAAACCCAGGAGCCATCTGAGATCAAAGCGAGAGTCAGACACTTAACTGACGAGTCACCAAGTCACCCCTAAGGTGGATTTTCAATTAGGATTGCGGCTGTAAACTGGGTTGTGGGCATTGTGATGTCTTCTGGAAGACTTTGAGGAGCCAAATTCAACAGACCTGGGAGATAGATTGGATTTGGTATTTCAAAAATAAATAATAGTGAATAGTTTAAAAGCATGTGAGTTCTAATATACCCTAAAGTGAGGGTGTGGCAGAAACTGCTAGGTCCCAATATAATGCCCATTGTCTCCTCTTTCTTACTAATAGAATCCCAATTTTAACAAGGGTGGCAACATGTTAAAATAAAAAATAGCCCCGATATCTCAGCCTCGTTTGCAGGTGGGAGAAAGGTTGAGACATTAAATAACACTGAGGTAAATGAAATGCAAGTAGAAGCCATTGGCTGTAGTTTCTGGAAAACGCTGACTCGGCCATCATGTGCCCATTTACCCTATTGACTTTCTCTTTGTTTCTGCATGGAAGATGTATAGAGTGGACAGATTTCTAACAGTTTCTTTAAAGTATAAAACCAACAGTGACACCTTAAGGATGAGAGACAGTGAGCTACAAAGACCCTCGGTCCTTCACAACATGATGAAGCTAGCATACCAACCTTTCATATACTAGAGCTTCTTTCTATAAGAGGCAATAAATTCCATCCTGTTAAAAAGATGATAATTTGAATTTTCTGTAACCAATCCCTAAACTAATCCAGATCATGTTCATTAAAAATACAAATTCATTGTTTTTTCAGATTGAGTGAGTAAGCTGGGATAGAGCCAATAATGCAGATCTTCAGAGGTGCTCTAGATGATTCTGATACAGGTGGTGTTGGTAGTTTAAGGTGTGGCATTTGAGAACCACTGCCTTGTATAACTTTTCCCCTACCATCCCCCACCTTTTTCACCAAACATGTATACGAGTACAAATGCCCCAATAGTCCCCACAAACACATTTTCAGCAGTATCAAACTTCTTTAAGAAAACTACATTCACACCATATGATCGCGTACTTCCACTACTGGGTATTGACCCAAAGGAAAAAAAAACACTAATTTGAAAAGATACATGCACCTTATGTTTACAGTAGCATTATTTACGATAGCTAAAATATAGAAGCAGCCCAAGTGTCCATCAATTGATGAGTGGATAAAGAAGATGTGATATAGATGTGTACCTATAGATAGAGATATAAATATACACAATGGAATATTACTCATCCATAAAAAAGAATGAAATCTTGCCATTTGCAATACCATGGATGGATCTAGAGGGTATTGTGCTAAGTGAAATAAGTCAGTCAGAGAAAGACAAATACCATATGATTTCACTCATATTTGGAATTTTCAAAAGAAAACAAATGAAGAAAAAATAGATAAACAAATAAAACCATATTTAACTATAGAGAACAAACTGATGGTTACCAGAGAGGAGGTAGGTGGGGTAATGGAGGAAATAGGTGGAGGGGATTAAGAGTACCCTTATCATGATAAGCACTAAGTTATGCATAGAATCACTGAAGTACTATATTGTACACCTGAAACTAATGCAACACTGTATGTTCATGTACTTGAATTGTACTTGAAAACTATATTCAACATTTCTTTACCTTTCTAGGAACAAGATATAAATGAATGAAAAGCTACTGTGTATTTGATACTTTTTAAAAACAAAATTTCAGAGCCTGAACATACATCTCTCACTTGGATGGGGAAAAATTATGACTTTCTTATATGTTCTCATTTTATTAATGGAGAGATTGAAGCTTGGAAATCACACAACTAATAAATGGCAGAATGAGATTTGGATCTTTGTCTCTATCAGTCCTCAGCTTTAAAATGAAAAGTTTGGCTGAAAGAGTTCTAAGATCCTTTCTGATTCTCTTTTCTCTGCAGGAATTAGAGGAATGTAAAAATCATCTCACGCATCTCAAACACCCATGTAGGTCACCAGGAGGTTGCCCATATAAGACCTTCTAATACTGAGAAGTCCTTCCTCATCCTCCACAAGTGTGCAGTGCTTAGCTTTTTCCCTAATAAAATTGGAACTTGAAGGGTCTTTTGGGCTCATCTATCCAAATCCTTCTTTTCAAGTAAAGGAAATTGAAGGCTGCTACGCCGATGATGTGCCCAAAGCCATATAGCCTGGATTGGCAGATCTGAACCTGGCATTTCAGTTTCTCATTCTAAACTTCATACCCTTTGCCCTGGTACAAAATGTTTCCCTCCCAAAAAATCATGAATGTGAGAGGGTTCACCTTGCATCTTGCCTGCTCTTTGTAGACTCTCCTTCTTGGGAAGACATAACCACTAATGCTACACTATAGGGCTGCTAAGAGGCAGCTCTGGGGGAGTTTGTGGAGAGGCTGCAGGTGCTTGGTGAACACTGTGCGTCCGTTGCACAGAAGTATGTGGCAGTGTCTGCTGTCTGGGAAGCCGTGATGGACAATGAACTGCTTTTGAGGGAGCTGTTCAGCGTGACTCGTAGTCTTCCACTGTTTTTCTCTCTTTCATTTAAACGTATTAAAATCAGTAGGACAAGGCCTCTACCTGAGTCTTGTTTATACCACTGTAAGTAGTTTATACTAGTTTTATAACTGCAGTTCATGGTGGCGTTTTCACCCTCCTGGATACTTAGGGTCTGATGATCCTGTTCCTGTTGGCTGTTCACCCCTAGGCAGAAACAGAAAGCCAAACGCCAGACATTAGTCACTGTATGTTCACTCTCTGCTGTTTACATTTCCTTCCCTGACTTTCTGGTACATTTTCAACTTAACAAGAAGACTTTGTCCCTAAGTCTTGAGGGCTCTGAACTTTGGTCACTCTGTTCCCACCACCGTGGTCACCCCTGTTTCTATTACCAAGAGCCCCAACTCACTGGCCAGTTGAAGCCATAGAATCATCAAAGACACTTCCAGGAGTTTCTCCATTCTTCTTCCTTACTGGGATCACAGAAGACTCGGCTCTGGGGCCTGAAGTGCAGCCAGGATCCTCAAGCAAAAGAGTTAGCTTTTTTATGGGGTATATTTATCTATTCCCTCAGGAACCCAGAGTCTCACTGAGCCAATCAGAGGCAAGCCCAGTCCTTTGCTTTCAGTACCTACCGACTAATCTCAAAGGAACGGAGTCTGAGGAAGAGTACTGCCATCTTGTGGTAGCAACATCATCTTGCAATAGAATGTGCTCTGGAAACATAAAGAATGCCATTCAGAAAAAATTACAAAGCAATGATGCCCACCTTGCCAGCATGTCCTCATATCTCCCTCCCTCTGTGTGTGTGTGTGTGTTGTCCGAACCTAACCTCTCCTCGTAAGGACACCAGTCATATTGGATTAGGGCCTGCTGTAACAATCCCACTTTAACTTAATTGCCTCTTTAATAACGCTATCCCCAAATACAGTCACATTTTTTTTCAATATATGAAGTTTATTGTCAAATTGGTTTCCATATAACACCCAGTGCTCATCCCAAAAGGTGCCCTCCTCAATAGCTATCACCCACCCTCCTCTCCCTCCCACCCCCCATCAACCCTCAGTTTGTTCTCAGTTTTTAAGAGTCTCTTATGGGGTGCCTGGGTGGCTCGGTTGGTTAAGTGTCTGACTTCGGCTCAGGTCACGATCTCACGGTCTATGAGTTCAAGCCCCGCGTCGGGCTCTGTGCTGACTGCTCAGAGCCTGGAGCCTGTTTCCGATTCTGTGTCTCCCTCTCTCTCTGCCCCTCCCCTGTTCATGCTCTGTCTCTCTCTGTCTCAAAAATAAATAAACGTTAAAAAAAAAAACTAAAAAAAAAAAGAGTCTCTTATGCTTTGGCTCTCTCCCACTCTAACCTCTTTTTTTTTTCCCCTTCCCCTCCCCCATGGGTTTCTGTTAAGTTTCTCAGGATCCACATAAGAGTGAAAACATATGGTATCTGTCTTTCTCTGTATGACTTATTTCACTTAGCATCACACTCTCCAGTTCCATCCACGTTGCTACAAAGGGCCATATTTCATTCTTTCTCATTGCCACGTAGTACTCCATTGTGTATATAAACCACAATTTCTTTATCCATTCATCAGTTGATGGACATTTCGGCTCTTTCCATAATTTGGCTATTGTTGAGAGTGCTGCTGTAAACATTGGGGTACAAGTGCCCCTATGCCTCAGTACTCCTGTATCCCTTGGGTAAATTCCTAGCAGTGCTATTGCTGGGTCATAGGGTAGGTCTATTTTTAATTTTCTGAGGAACCTCCACACTGTTTTCCAGAGTGGCTGCACCAATTTGCATTCCCACCAACAGTGCAAGAGGGTTCCCGTTTCTCCGCATCCTCTCCAGCATCTATAGTCTCCTGATTTGTTCATTTTGGCGACTCTGACTGGCGTGAGGTGATATCTGAGTGTGGTTTTGATTCAAATACAGTCACATTTTGAAGTATTGGGGGTTAGAGCTTCAACATGCAAACTGGGGTGGGGAGACCATTCATCTCATAACAATGTATATCTGATATTTCTGTTTCTATGGCAAGAGGCAGTAGTGTACAAGAAGAGAACAAACTTGGCAGTCAGACCATTGAGGTCAAGTTTAGATCTACCCATTCAGTAGCTGTTTATATCATGTGTGTCTATATTCTCCTGACTATAAAATATAACTATGGATGGTGAGTAATAATACTACCTTTTTAGAGTTTTGAAAATTCTTGATGAGAAAATAAAATGCTATTTAGAGCACAGCCTGATGCTTACTAAGGACTAAAAAATTATTGTTGTTACAAGAAAATGGGTCCTCATGCTGAGCAGTCAAAAGGAATGGGAGAGTATTAGATAAATGTTTTCAAGGATGGACTTTAAGATCTTTTGTGTGTGAAATAGAGACAGGGGGAAGAGGGGAAAGAAAAAATATAAAGAAGGAAGGGAAGAAAGGAAGAGGTTGTGGGCTGGAAAATGGGGAGTGCTAGGAGGTACTTCTAGAAGGTTTGTGTTGGGTGACTACCCTCTTTGTCACTATGAGATAAAGAAATATTAAAGCTTTTGAGCAAGGAACTGATGTTATTTAAGAAGTTTACATATTAGTCTGTCTTCTCTCTGCTACATAGTTTTGAAAGAATTTGTGAGGAAATTTTTGACTAGTGGTTAAAAAGATGACCCCTGGATCTAAGAAATTAAGGGACTTATCCACTGCCTCACAAGAGTCTAGTTCTCTCATTATTTGTATCTATTTGGCTGTATACATAAAAAGTCTATGGAGAAGCAGAAAAAGGGAACAGAGACATCGCTGTCCTCTGGGGAGAACTGTGAGGTTAGTTAGTGATAGGGAAACATTTCATTGTAAGTGTTAATGGAAAACTACAGCAACAAATGAAAAGGAAGGATTGTTGAAGACTCAGACCCTTTGAGAATGAAGGTTTGGGTCACTCCACAAGGCAAATAACCACAATCCAGCGACATTATGCCTGAGGCCAGGAGAAATATAAAATGGGTAGTAACATGGGGCACCTGGGTGGTTCAGTCAGTTAAGTGTCTGACTCTTGATTTCAGTTCGGGTCATGATCTCATGATTCGTGAGTTTGAGCCTGGCATTGAGCTCTGCACTGACAGTGCAGAGCCTGCTTGGGATTCTCTCACCGTCTCTCTTTGCCCCTCCCCTGCTCGCTTTCTCTCTCTCTCTCTCTCTCTCTCTCAAACTAAATAAATAAACATTTAAAAAATGGGTAGTAACAAAAAAGAGTTGTCTGTGTCAGCTGTGGCCTCATGAACAAATCTGGAATCAAACAATGTAGTAGCTTTCTATACGTTCTCTTTGTTATTTATACATGTGTGTCCTTTTGTATATGCTGCCATTTCTTTTTCTCTATTCTCATCATTATTTCATATATATAAATTGTCAAAGGTTAACTTTATGATTTAGTCTGTATATAACAGCATATTCAGTGGCATTTCTTCTGAATTTTAGAAATGATTAATGTAGCAAGAGATATATAGTAAGTATAGGTCTCCTCATTTTGGGGAAAGGGTAAGAACTTCTCTTGTTCAAGGACAGCTTTAGCTTGTTAGATGGAAATATAGTCATTTCGTTGTTGGAAGTTCAAATGTGTGTGCAGAGGTACGTATGAAAGATCAGTAACCAGAGGGATAAAGTGTGTCAATTATCAACTTATTGCCTTTCTCTCTTATTGCCAAATCCCCCTTCAGTGCCCCAATTGTAATACTGGCCCCGGATCCTGTGACCATCTCTCCTTCACCGGCTGGCATGATATCAAGCTACGTCAAGCCCCCAGGAAGGGCCCTGCAGGAGGAAGAAGCTTCTCTTCTTGGTGCTGGTATGTCTTCACATTTCTTGTTCCTGCAGTTCTTGGCCAGCCTGTGGGATACCCAGCGACATTCACCTGCAGCAAGGTTCAGCCACAGCCCCCATTGGGCTTTCTGGCAAGTTTCACGAGTGCCCCAAGCAAATTCAGCAGCCAGCTTCCTATAAATTTTGTTGGGACCCTGGTCGGTGTTTTCCTGCTTGCCAGCCTTTTTCTCTGGCACCTTAGCAAAATTCTCCACCATCCAGCAGGCTACAGCCATGCATTCCCCAATGAGACATGAATTCCTGGGGAGTATGTATTACAATATGTCACTTACTTGGGAACTCTGGCTTAGTCCTAAGATAAGAACTTCCCTCTGCATATGTTATTCCTATGTTCTTTAGAGTTCTTTTTATTCATTGGTAGTTCATTCTCTATTATCAATTGATAAATATTTGTATTAAATTTTCCTTGTTCAGTTTACCGTGGGTATTTTTCCTTCTGATTAGACCCTGGTTGAGATAGTAGGAGTCCATGGAGTGCCTGAGAGGAAAGGCGTTATGTAGTAGGGTCAGCAATCACAAGTCATGAAATGATATAGTTACTTTTAAAGAGCCGTGCTTAGGTACATGGTGATGAACACATGTGGGTGGAATGGGGCAGCAGAGAAGAGGTGAAACCTAACCACTGGAGAGTGGATGTAGACCAAGAAAAAAATGTTTTTTATGCTCTGTTACATAATCTATATTTCAAAAGTGTTTTTTCCAGGTACTACTAGACAGAATAAATACACTTACATCTTTAAAACTAATTAGAGTAGGTAATTGGAATTTCCTTGGACAAATTTTTGAGGTTAATCTATAGCTAACTGACAACTGATGATATTATATCTAAGAGGTAAACTCAATGTCAATGTCCAGAGAAAGAACGCCCCCCTATGGTGATATAGAGAACTTACACAGAAATATTTTCTGTAGCTCCTAAAGGGTTTGTGCTCTGCTTCTGTTATGAAACCAGTTACTGTGTCACCCAGAACACAGTAATACATGGCTGAGTCTTCCTCTTGAGCTGATGGTTTCTTCAGATGGAAAGACATCTCACCCTGGTTGAGACTGGCCGTGAAACCTTTGACACTCCCGCCTGAGATGTGTTTCAGGAGTAACTGGAGGCCTTGTTTGGGGTACTGGACATACCAGAATAGCACAGGACTTCCAGAATATGAATAATTGCACTTGACCTGCACCGGGTCCCCTGTGAAGACAGAGAGGTGGTCCTCAGGCTGGGTCACTGTCTGGGCTCTTGTTCCTCCTGTAACACCAATTCAGGATCAGAGAGAGTCTTGTAGATGAGGAGAATATTTCTTTCAACTGATTCGAAATCAGAAGACTACAGAAAGAGAATAAAAAGGGACTGTACTCACTGAGTATGAATATCGTCACAAATATAGAGAGGAGGATGGTCATCGTGTCTGAGCTGTCGAGAAACAGGAGGCTCTTTTCTGGAAACAATTCCGCTACACGGACGTTGACAGAACTGTGAGTTTACCAGTGTGTAAAGCAAAAGCTCTTCCTCAAAGAGCTGGTTGCTTTCTGGCTTTCTACCAAGTTCGATTTATGTAACATCTTCCTCTAGAGGCCAAGTTGGATACAGCAGGTAATCTTGGTCTTGAGGAAGCCTTGAAATTCTAAAACAGAATGAAGAGGGATTTTCCTCCACAGTTAATAAGACAAAGTACAATGCTATGCTAATTGAAAAAGCATGTTACTATAAAAGTCCAGATAGAGAGATCAATGGAATGGAATAGAAAGTTCAAACGTACAAATTACTTATGGAAATTTAGTTATAATAAAAATGAGGAAAAGATAAATTAAAAAATTAAATGTGCCTTCAGAAATGGAGAGTGATTTAGAAATTAATAAATAAATATGGATGTCTACTTTATTTTTTTTTTCAACATTTATTTATTTTTGGGACAGAGAGAGACAGAGCATGAACGGGGGAGGGGCAGAGAGAGAGGGAGACACAGAATCGGAAACAGGCTCCAGGCTCTGAGCCATCAGCCCAGAGCCTGACGCGGGGCTCAAACTCACGGACCGCGAGATCGTGACCTGGCTGAAGTCGGACACTTAACTGACTGCGCCACCCAGACGCCCCTATGGATGTCTACTTTAATATCTGTTACAAAATAAATTCCAAGTGAAAGAATATTCAATATTTTAAAATAAAAGATAAGTTATTTTGTACAAATTTAGGATGATCATAGATTGTTTAAGCGTGACAGTCAGAAAGCATAAGAGATAAATTACATTTCATAGAAATTTAAACTTCTCTACAAGTATGCTAATGAAATGTTTAAACATTACCAGATCAAGTTATTTTCCATCCGGCATCATTGATTCTGACCTTCTCCAGACCACAAAATGGCCCTTTAGAATTTTAGTTCTACAAGGTTTTTTTTTGTTTGTTTTTTTTTTAACTGGCCGTTAACAAAGGAACAACCATTTGGTCTAGAAAGAAGGCAATTCTAGAAAGATGGTAGATTGAAAATGTCCTTGTTCGCCTGTGCTTAGACAAGGAGCCTCTGTGGTGGCCAGGCAGGCTACTCCAAGAGAGCTCAAGCAAGCAACCCTATTTGGGGTCACATATACATCTGGAATCAGGTATCAGGGAACTCCAGGATGAAGAGCAGAAAACTATGGGTTAAGAGAGGTTGGCCTACAGAGATCAGTAGACCTCTAAGAAGGAAACTATTCTCTTAAGAAAGCCTTTCCTTTAGCACCCAAATAGCTGAAAAGAAAGTAACAGGTAGGCTGACTCCCATCTGTCCTTAATGAAGAGGAGTACAAGGAGATCAGAGAGAAAAAAGTTTTTTTCCTTTTAGTTTTTCAGCAGGGTATTGACATTACTGCTGTATCAGTGCCTTGCCATCTGCTACATTGCTGACCATCGGCACAGAAACATCTAGGCTCTTCATTCTCATAGGATTGCCTCCACATATACTGCCCCAGTAACCAGACATGTCAAGAGGGGAGTAAAGAAAGGGAAAGGAAACCTCAGAGAGAAATTAAGGCCTCATCTGGGTCCAGTATAGCCTGAAAAAATTATCAGGGTCAGTGACCCAGTTTCCTTAGCCAACAGTCAGGACATGTAGTTTGAAAAGTGATTGAGAATTCACTTATAAGAGAGCTCTATCAAAGAAAGGATACACCATTGAATGCATTGTTTATTTATTCAATCCCTGTAAAGGAGTAAATATAATTAAATGTAATTAGAATTCTGTAAGTCTCAGACTTGTGGTCATGATGAACAAATACAATGTCTCCAACAAGACTTGGGTTGATGGAAAAAACAGAACGTGTATATCATGGCCACCCTGACCTTGTTTCTATCTCCCTTCTTCTCCTATCCAATGCTTTCCCCATATACTTGCAGGAACACCTGGCTGATTCTGCTCTGTGACTATGAAGTATAGGCCACATTTTGAAATTCAAATAATGATGTCCAATTTCTTTCTCCCCAGTCTCTCTTCTCTTCACTCCCTTTTCCCCTCTCTACCTATGTTCATTATGTTTCTACCATTTCACCTTCTCATCTCCTTTTTCCCTGTTTTTCTAATCTCAGAAGAGATATAATAGAAGGTAGAAATCATTAGAATAATTGTGAAGTGAAAGTAAAGGTTCATACTTCAGCATTTTTAATCATAAACACCAAAACTGTAAATAGGCAATGCAGAGGTTTTCTCCTAGAGCTTCCAGCTTTCCCATTGCTCTAGCTGATGCTCATTTCTGCTTGCGAGTCATTTCTGTCACACTCCTAACAGCAGCTCTCCCTGTTCTTACATGAGATGACTAATCCAGATGCTCCCCTAACTGCTGCTAGCCCTCATTCAAATTTTCACTAACTTTCAGCAGTGAAGAGTTGCTCGCTTAGAGCAAAGCCTAGAGTACCCCCTACTGGTCGAAAACCATTACACCAACCAGCTCATCAACAGTCACCAGAACCCCAGAGCCCTCGTTCCATTCTTTCCTGACGACCATCCACAGATTAGCAGGAGCAAAAGAACTGCCAGGTCTGGATGAGGATTTTTTTTAAGTAAACTGGTTTCTTTGTCAAAATGCCATTTAATGAAGGTTACTATCTTAAAATGTTTTGTCAAATTGTGCCAAACCTTTGTGCCAAAGGTTGTATGTAATTTCTCCAATCTATTTCAGAGGAAGTCCACAGCAATTGATTGAAGGTCTTCTATAATAAACTAGATCTTGTGCTAAGTCTTAGGAAATTAAAAAAATGAATAAAACATTGTCACTACTCATAAGACATTGTGGTATAGCAGGAAAGACAAACATGAAAGAGTGAGTATTCATATCCAAATAGCATCGCAAAAAAAGTACAAAGTGAACCGAAAAATAAGGAGATATTTCTTGTAACAGAAGACAGTTAGACAAAGATTTAATAAGAACATGATTATTTTGTCCTTTTCCCAGGAAAGATAGAAAGAAATGTTTTCAAGAGATGAAGTAGAGATATTACCTTGGAAGTGGAATAGAGATACCTCCCAGATGAAAATAAAAGAGGGGAGAGATGGGGCACCTGGCTGGTTGGGTTGGTGGAGCATGTGACTCTTAATCTCAGGGTTGTATGTTTGAACCCCATGTTGGGTGTAGAGGTTACTTAGAAATAAAAGCTTGGGGTGGCTGGGTGGCTCAGTCATTTGGGCATACATAGAATTCAGTCGCGGCTCAGGTCATGATCTCGCGGTTCGTGAGTTCCAGCCCCGTATCAGGCTCTGTGCTGACAGCTCAGAGCCCAGAGCCTGCTTCAGATTCTGTGTCTCCCCCTCTCTCTGCTCCTCCCCCGCTTTTACTCTGTCTCTCTAAGAAATAAAATGAAAACATAAAAAAAAAAATTTTTTTAAAAAGAATGACCTAAAATAGGTTCACTGGTTCTGTGTAACACAGATTGGAAATCTAGATATCATGATGTCTAATTTACTATAAAATATCTCAGTGTTGTAAAATATCTCGGATATTATATATGTGCTAGAAGTTAAGCTTCAAATCCATGTTGAGACTCTATATTGCATTGATTAAGAGCCTATGCTGTACATTTGCCCTAGTTGAGAATATATGTGGCACAGCTTGTCAGCTAACATTATAACCAAGTACAGTAAAAACTTGGATTGCAAGTCACTTGTTCTGTGCGTGTTCTGCAAGACGAGCAAACATTTCTAATAAGTTTTAACTTTATAAGTAAATGATGTCTTGCAATATGAGTAGTATGTGACACCAAACGTCACATGATCACAACTGAGCCAATGGTTCTCTCTCTCTCTCTCTCTCTCTCTCTCTCTCTCTGTCTCTCTCTCGCTCTCTCTCTCTCTCGCTGCAGGATTCTGGGTCATCATCTCCCATGCTCGGATGCTCAGTCTCAGGCTATGATGTTTGGCAGAAATCAGTGATTTTTCAGAAGGTTGGAAGATGCCCACAACTGGCACTAGTGTATTTTTGTTGTTGTTGTTGTTACTTCAAAGCACCTATGGGCGGTAGGAAAAGTAGCACTTTTCCATACAAGAGTGAGCTTAGGAATGCTGCACTTCATTCTAGGTCAGGCTGCCTGCAGATAGAGACCCTTTCCTCTGCTGCCTCATTGCTAGTTACATCAAACACAGTATATGACAAGAGTTTAATAATTAGTACTGTGGTCACCATCCGTGCGATGGTATACAATGACCCCCATGCAGAAAAAGGTTGAAAAGAAAGGCAGTAAGAAGAAGGAGATGATTACAGTGGAAGTTAAGAAGGAAATCACCAAGAAGTATAAATGAGGTATGCAAGTGGCCAAAATTGCAAGATTTTATAAGAAGTCTTCTTTTTGCATCTCATGTGGAGGAGAAGGAGAAAAAGGCGGAGGAATCCCTCACTTCAAATGAGATTAGGGAGATGTGTAAAAAGTTGGAAACAGTGCAAAATTTTGTAGAAAATCGCCACCTGAATAAGACTGTTGCAGTGCGAGCAATCAGTCTGTTTAACGACAATGCAATGTTACGTTTCTGTTAAGTCCTCAAAAGGAGGCAAAAGCAAGTGTCGTTGGATAGGTTCCTTGTTACATTTGCAAGAAAAGAAAAAGATTCCATTGAGCCAATAGATAGCAGTGATTCCGTTAGTGATAGTGCAAGTCATCCTACACACTAACCCTCCTCTCTCTGGTCTCCCTCACACCAGCCACGAAGGTTTTCAAAGGTAAGTGCTGGTTAATTTGTTTATTTTTCTTTAAATTTTGTATTTTCTTTATTATTTTGTATTATATTACAGTATTGTGTTCATTTTTATATGAATATTTTTGGGTTGTGGAACAAATCATCTGAGTTTCCATTATTTCTTATGGGGAAATTCGCTTTGATATACAAGTGTTTTGGATTACAAGCATGTTTCCAGAACGAATTATCCTCACAAACCAAGGTTTTACTATACTTCAGCTTTCCACATGTAGATCAACACCTGAGGCAATGTTAGCTAGAAATGATTTGTTTAAATAAAAAAGGCTCTTGCCTTTTTCACTTCAGAACTCTGGCACTTTATGATGTACTCTGAGTGAGAGCGGAGTAGGGAATGAGTGGGAGGCGTCCCTCCTGGAGAAATTCATCAGAAGACTTCCATCTGGAACAAAGTCTATCTGAATGTGGCACAGCATTGCTGTTGAAGCAACGATTCAGGCGGCAAGCACTCCCCAGACCCCAGCCTGTCCTGCAGTATTTGCCCTCACAGAAAAACAGACCTTCCTGAAGACTCTCTCTTGAGTTCTTGAGTCATGAAAAGTCCCAATGTCTCAGGAGGTTTGTGTTCAGCTCCCCCTGTGGACCCAGGCACCGTGTCGCTCACAGCGCAGAAGTACTTGGCCGCGTCACTACCAAGGGCTGGGGATTTCCTCAGGTGGAAAGAGGTTTCACTCTTCTTAAATTCAGCCTCGAAACCGTTGATGCCTTTAACCAGGGTGTCCCCTGATATGTACTTGAGGAGAAGCTGGAGTCCTTGGTTGGGGTACTGCACGTACCAGAAGACATAAGTCGTTCCACTAGAGGAATAGTTGCACTTCAGCTCCAGACGGGCTCCTTCAGAGACCAACACCTGGGCATCAGGCTGAGTCACTGACTGGGCTCCCGTTCCTCCTGAAACATCAATGCTGAGTCAGTGAGACCAGGACAGACCTACCTATTAAGAGAAGTTGTCTTCATTCTGCATCCCATCACTTTTGTGCAAAGAAGGAAAGGGAATGTTACTCACTTGGGGCAAAAATCACGTCAAGCCCAGAGATGGGCAGGAGGAGCATGGCTGAGCAGTGGAGACACTGTGGGCTTTCAGAGCAAGAGGAGTGGGGAGGTTGGGCCGTATAGGTCCCTTGCTTTGACAAGTTTCAAAAACTGTTAGAAGGAGTCTTCCTCCCTTTTTTTTCCCCTAGCCTCTTGTCACAGACTCCTCTTTGCACAGACATCAGTGAGGGTCCGTCGGCCAGCTGCAGGGAGGAGGGGCTGAGTAGCTGGTGAGGACCTACAACCACAACAAGTGCCTCATTTGTGTGACGTCGCCCACTGCCTCCAGGGTCAGGACCAAAAGTCCAAGAGAGCTAGCTGTCTTCTGTTCTCATGTCAGAGACATGACCACCAAAACTTCAAAAGAAAACGTTTCTTCCTCCCTGAATCTGTGATGATGTCACCTTCTGAGGTACATGGTGTTAATCTTAAAATAAGGGAGAAATGGGAGCTTTGTTAAAATAGAAGAGTCATTTCCTTCACTGAGAAATTAGTCACAGAAGACAATATTTTAGACTTTGGAATACCATCGAGAGACTTTACATTACTTTTTAAAGCCATTCATTAGGCGGAAAGACTAAAATCAGTTGTGTCAGCTGAGCTGACCTTCATATGGCCTCGTGCTGCTGGCTGTGAGCATCAGAGTGGGGGAAAGAGATGATTCCTTTATTTGGTACTGAAAGGAAAAAAAAATTAGACCAGAGACTTATAGGTAAAATCATCCTGGAACCGGTGGCATTATCTAATCAAGGCCAACTAGTAAAGGCAATGATTTTCTTTGTCAAGGAGAAAGTCTGAAGAAGACTCCTTGGTGAATACGTTTGATATTTGTTTAGGCTATAAGAAAATAGCTAGGGCACCACATTATTTAAGTGGAAAAAGTGAGAGTTCTGTTCCAATTGTCAATGGTCAGAATAGACTGACATAGTATGCCAAATTAAGGCTACCTCACCCTGGAAAGAACATTAACAAAGGAGCATTTGCAGAGAAGTGAGCAGAATTATAAATGTAAGGAAAATATGACATATAAGTAAGTGATTCTGGAAGGAATTAAAGAGAGAGGGGAAAAAGTGAATCCATTTGAACTCAATAAAGCTGGAAGGAGTGCAGCCAGCAGACTGGAAACGAGAGGAACGTCCAGCAGGGAAGGAGCGTATAGAAGCCATGGAAGTAAAGTGTCAGGAACACTCACCATAGCAAAGCAACACAGTCCCACACAGATGGGACAGGACCTATCAAACAGGGGAAGTGTGTTCTATGCTCTAATAGTAAAACGAAACTCTGAAAGGAGAAGACTTCCCTACTCAACTTATTTTAGACCACTGAAACTTTAAAACTGAAGAAACTAGGGAGACACATCTCAGGTGAAATGAGAATCTGGTCAACAGAGCCCTTTTCAGAATGTCAGAAGGACAACTCACTCCTTTCTGAATACTCTGTTGACCTGCACCAGCCTGAAATCAGAAGCCTCTGTCTTCTGATTTACTTCTTGACCCTGCCTATAGATTTCTTTCACACATGAGACCAAATCACATTGAAATTTTAAATGTGGCTGGGGTGTGCTTCTGATTCGAAATATCTGAAAACTGTATATACTCTCCTCCCTTCTCCCCCAAATATCACTGAAATGAATTTAGAAACAAACAGGATGAACTTAGATCCATAATGGGAAAATAAGAAAAAGACAAAAGCTGTCAATAATCCCATAAGAGGGAAAATAGATGTAATCACAGTGATGAGGGAGACAGACAGGGGAAAAGAACACCCCAGAATGAACCATGAGAAGATGTCAGCAGAAATGTGAGTGAAGGAAACTTACTTCTGGGGCGCCTGGGTGGCTCAGTGGGTTAAGCGTCCAACTTTGGCTCAGGTCATGATCTTGCGGTTTGTGAATTCGAGCCCCGCATCAGGCTCTGTGCTGATAGCTCAGAGCCTGGAGCCTGCTTCGGATTCTGTGTCTCCCTCTATCTGCCCCGCCTCCTCTCTCTCTCTCTCTCTCTCTCTCTCTCTCTCTCTCTCTCTCTCTGTGACTCTCAAAAATAAATAAACATTTAAAAAAATTTTTTTTAAAAAAGGAAATTTACTTCTTAGGACCCTGAAGATGCTCTGAGCTGAAAAAGAGCATGATGAGGGCAGGAGGGACAGAACACAGGGGACAAAGTTAATGTCCCCTGAAGGTCACTGAAAGTCAATGTGTGGATTAGCTATGTTCATCTCCCTCTATATGCTCTATCCAGCTACTGTGTTTACATGTGAGAAGCATAGTAATATACACATACATAATAATTATATATTATATGTAGTAATAATCATATATTATGATTAGTAATATATCTAGTAATATATATTACTATGTTTATGACACATAAATATATATATTATATATAACATATTATATATATAATCTCATTTAATCCTGAAATATGTATGGTAGAAATATAGTAATATGGGTCTAAGATCAAATGGCCCACTGATAACATAAAAGATATTCAAACTGATACCACAGAGCAAGTTCTTTCCAGGGTGCCATGACATCAGAAGGCACGTGATACAGGTGAAACTAGAATTCAAATATCTTGATTCCAACACAACTTCCTGCTCTTTCTCAGTGCTTTTCAAATCTGTCTTCCATGACTCAGAAATATTTGTGATGAGTCTTCAGTCCAAAGATTGAGAAGCTGAAACAAATTCTGACTCTGTTGCATCCTCTTAGCCAGTGAGTATGTGAACAGTAATCTGAACTGGCCATTTCTGGGTCTTCCCACCTTTTGGACTACATAAACAATGCCCTGTCTAAAAGATCACATCTTCAGCTTTATGATAAATGTGACTTTTACACTTTTCCCCTGTAATTGTAACATCTGTCACAAAGCCTTATTTCTATCAGGCCACAGATTTTTTCCTGGACTTGGACATAAGTTGTAGGACAATTCCAAAGTGCCAAGGAGTCAGGGGAGGGAGGTCTTCATATGATTTTTGGTGTTATCCACTTTCCTCCCAACATGTTCTAAGACATCTTCAATACCATATTATTTGTTTCTTTAATGTTTATTTTATTCTTGAGAGGAGGGGGAAGGAACAGACAGAGAAGGAGACACAGAATCTGAAGCAGGCTCCAGGCTCTGAGCTGTCAGTACAGAGCCCGATGCGGGGCTCGAACTCATGAACCGCGAGATCATGACCTGAGCCCAAGTCAGACACTTAATCGACTGAGCCACCCAGGTGTCCCCTTCAATACCATATATTTTTGATAATTAATCCATGCAGGCCTTTAATCACCATAACAAAACTCCTCAGTGTCTAGAATCCTTTTAGGTGCTTGCTCAGAGATCCTTCTCATGAAATCTGAAGCCATTCTGGGCTTCCTTGTCCTGCCTGTGTGTCTGGGACATTCTATGGTTATGGCTAATGCTCTTAATTCCCATTTGCATCTAGACAGCAAACAGAATTTCTCTACCCTGCAGCCTAGGCTCTACATCAGGCATTGCTGGGGCCCTAGCGGGTTTGGGTACAGACAGCAGGTGCCAGGGGAGCACTGTGTGCTCACTGCACAGAGGTAGGTAGCTGAGTCGCTGAGCTGGGAATCTCTGATGAACAGGGAGAGATATCGGCTTGCTTTATTGAGCAGCCCTGTAAATCTTCCTTCTTCTTTCTCACCATTGGAGTACATGTGCATCAGAAACTCGGGGCCCTTCCCAGAATACTGTCTGTACCACACAAAGTACTGGGAAGCACTGTCACTGTAACTGCAGTTGAGAAAGGCAGTGACTCCCTCCAGAACAGTCAGAGGTACAGGACTCTGCTTCACTTCATTCTGGTGACTTCTCATCCCTGTGCAAAAAGACAGCAGTCAGTCAAAGAAGATCCATTGGGTAGTGGATGCTTAGTCTTCAGAATTTAAATGATTTTTCACAGGCCTTCCACCTCTACCCTCCCTGAGGTAGAAACATTCATGTTTCTACCTACAGGCCCAGAATACATGATAACTCCAAATATTGTACTTTATATTCCCATAGAGATGCCCAAAACTCACAGGTTAACTGAAGCCACAGGATCACTAGGAAAACTCTTGAGCCCTCCATTATTCTTTCTTCCCCTGGTTCACTGAGGACTCAAATTTTAAGCCCTAAAAAAAAATGAGTCTAACTCAGACATTTCTAGTTGTTCTGCTTTAGGAATCATAGAAGAATTTCATTTTACCAATTGGAAGAAAAGAGTCTTTTTCACCGCCCCTGCTACACCACCAAGCCCCACCTCTTGTCTCCTTCTGTCTGTCTGTCTCTCTCTCTCTCTCATACACACACACACACACACACACACACACACACACACACACGAAAACTTGAGAGCTTTCCTCAGTCCCTGAGAAAACACTGCCATCTTGTGGACTCATGATAGTGATCCAAAAGATGTCCAAAATGTAGACCCTTGTTCTATGAACTGGTAACCGTAAAAATCTGTCACTGTAATAAAGTTAAAAATTTAAGAATCATATGGCCCAAGTCAGCGTGTGTGGGGAGAGGGAGATGTGTATGTGTACGTGTTTTACGTCAAATGGCAACACTTGTCTGAGCAAAGGCACTTACAGAAAACAACCACCTTCCTGCACTGAAAAAGCAGTCACAGAGTATTCTGTTTTAGAAGTCCGGTGAGGTTCTTGTGGATTCAAGGAGCGTTTCAAATGGTGTAGCTCTTCTCCACATCAGGCCAGATACTGCCTATCTCATTCCCTCACCTCCAATTTTGAAAGAAATTGATTCTAATTCAAAAGAATCCTTTCGAGGCCGAACAGCCTAAAATCTGACCAAATAAACACGTTTCCAGCTCAAAACTGGGGCAATATTTTTTAACAAGGCTGAGGGCTAGAGAAACTAGGGATTCTTCATGCCGTTTTTGCACCAGTGCATGTGTGTGTCAAAACAGTGCTTATTTAGGCTATCACCACTACTGCTACAACAACAAAAGGGATGGGGCCGCCTTTAGTATCTAGACTGTGAATAAAATCTAGTGTGTACCTACCCTTTTGTCTAATTTCTCTTATTCCCTTTTCTTGCAGAAAGCCCCAGGATCTAGGGATTAATCTCCACAAGTTATGGATCTGCTCTTGCTCTCTCTGTCTCTCCATCCCACCCTCACCAGCAAAACCACATTTATCAGAGGGCAGGCTATGCCAGAAGCTTAATTGGGGCTATAGAGAAACGAGCACAGACAACAGCTGTCCCTTCTGCCTCGTATCCTTGCAGAAGCTGGTGGCTAGGGGTCCGCAGTGCAGGGGCCCTTTTCCGTTCAAGAGCCATGTAATCAATATCCAGCCAAGAGGCACCAGTCAGTCCCTTCCCCTTCCCACTGCCAACTGTGTAGGAAACAGAGAGAAGGACGATGCTAATATTAAAAACCCTTTTGGGGCACCTGTGTGGCTTAGTCGGTTAAGCGTCTGACTCTTGGTTTGGGGTCAGGTCATAAGTTCACAGTTTTGTGAGTTTGAGCCCCACATTTCTCTCTCTCCCTCTGCCCCTCCCCCACTCGCACTGTCCCTGTCTCTCTCAAAATAAATAAACTTTATAAAGAATAGAATAAAATCCCTTTCTCTAAGAGCACATTACATTTGACAGAAACCACACAGCCATTTCTCAGTAAAGGTAAACCCAAAGGGGAGGGCGCCTGAGTGACTTAGTTAAGCGTCCAACTCTTGATTTCAGCTCAGGTCATGATCTCATGGTTCGTGGGTTTGAACCCCACATCGAGCTCCATGCTGACAGTGCTGAGCCTGCTTAGGATTCTCTCTTTGCCTTGCTCTCTGCCATTCTGCTTCTCTCTCTCTCTTTCTCTCAAAATAAATAAACATTAAAAAAAATGTGACAGCAGCATAAAATGGCAAGCACCAGTCTTAGGAAATTTATGAACGCCAAATTTAAAGCCTCAAAAAATAGAACGTAGGCCTAAGGTACAGTCTTTATAAGAAGGACCCTGACCTGGGGCCCCTGGGTGGCTTGGTTGGTTAAGTGCCGACTTCATCTCAGGTCATGATCTCAGCCCATGAGTTCAAGCATCAGGTTCTGTACTAACAGCTCAGAGACTGAAGCCTGCTTTGGATTCTGTGTGTGTCTCTCTCTCCCACTTGCATTCTGTCTCTCTCTCTCTCTCAAAAATAAATAACAAAACATAAAAAAAAAAAAGAAAGACCCTACCTTTTTTAAAGATTTGTAACAAAAATTAATATAACTGGTTAACAGACCTAATATTGTGGTGGATACAAAGTCACGTCAGTGCTGGCGAAATGACAGAATCCATACAGCCGCAGTGCTGTCCTGTCTGCAAAGCTTCCGTGCCTAATGATGTCTAAAGAAAAATGGAACTCCTTCAGATGATTGAAGGACAATGTTAAGGTGATCAATCAAAAAGAAAATCCACAGTCCCTTCCCTCATTTGATTTAAGTAGTCTTCATTTTTTACAGCAGTACATTTTTTAGATATGTCTTGTGAACCTAAAGTACTGCAAAGCAGGCTCCCATTCAAAGGAAATTTATCTCCTGATATTGCAGATGCTAGTAATTTTGTGTCCATTTGAAATATATGAGCTCTACTATTAAAAACAACAATAAAGGAGATCTTTATATATGTGGAAACACACACATCTTTACCCATTGTGTTCTCATTAGCATAACTGTGCTGTTTATGCGTTTGATTTTTAAATCATATAGGAACCAAGAGGAGATACAAACAAAAAATACTGGCTTTATATTTGTTTATGTAGTTGCCTTTACCAGGGTTCATTATTTTTTTTTGGGGGGGGTATGGCTCCAAGTTACTGTCTAGTGCCATTTCATTTCAGACTGAAGGACTCCCTTTAGAATTTCTTGCAGGGTATTGGGGTGCCTGGATGCTCAGTCAGTTGAGCATCTGACTTTGGCTCAGGTCATGATCTCTTGGTTTGTGAGTTCGAGCCCCATGTCAGACTCTGTGCTGACAGCTCAGAGCCTGGAGCCTGCTTCAGATTCTGTGTCTCCTCCTCTCTGTCCCTCCCATGCTCATGCTCTAAAGTCTCTCTCTGTCTCTCAATAATAAATAAATGTTAAAAAATTAAAAAAAAAAGAATTTCTTGTAGGGCAGACCTGCAAGTGATGAACACCTCAGCTTTTGTTCATCTGGGGATGTCTTAATTTCTCCTTTATTTTTGAAAGGTAGTTTTTTGCCCTGTGTAAAATTGTGGGGTGACAGATTTTTCTGTCAGCACTTTATTTTTTTTTAACTATTTATTTTTAGTGTTTATTTATTTATTTTAAGAGAGAGAGAGGGAGAGCACAAACAGCAGAGGGGCAGAGAGAGAGGGGAGAGACAGAATCCCAAGCAAGCTCTGTGCTTTCAGCACAAAGCCAGATGCAGGGTTTGAATTCACAAACTGTGAGATGATGACCTGAGCCAAAATCAAGAGTCAGAGGCTGAACTGACTGAGTCACTCAGGTGCTGCAACAGCACTTTGAATATATCATCCCACTGCCTTCTGGCTTCCATTGTTTCTACAAGAACTTGAATGTTAATCTGATTAGGATCATTTGCATGTAATTGATCCCTTCTCTCTTACAGCTTTCAAGATTCTCAACTTGCCTTTGTCTTTCAATAGTTTAATTAGTATGTGTTTCAATGTGGATTTTTTTTTTTTACCTTTATCCTTCTTGGTGTTTATTGAGATTCTTAGATGTATAGATTCATGTTCCATCAGATTTGAAAAGTTTTTGGTCATTTTTTCTTTAAATATTCTTCCTGCCCCTTTCTCTTTCTTCCCTCTGAGACTTCTATTACACTTATGTTGGTACATTTTACAATGTCTCATGGTCTCTCGGGCTCTGTTCATTTTTCTTTATTCTTTTTTCTTTTTGCTCTCAGATAGGGTAATTTCATTTGACCTGTCTTTAAGTTTGTGGATTCTTTCTTTTACCTGCTCAAATCTGATTTAAATTCTTCTAGTGATTTTTTTTCCCCCTTAAAGAATTTCCTCTGTGTAATGACTTCTCTGCCCTGAGGGAGTGCTGAGTTATGCGAAATACAGGCAAGCCTTTGCAACAGTTCTTTAGGGAACCACCTGACAGGACAAAGCAGCTAAGCACTATTCTTTGATAACAAGGTCTGCCCTGCTCCCTCCACCACCAGGAACCCACACTGGGAATGCAGGCTGCCATCTAAAGACTGTCATGGAGCCAGTGATGAGAAGTTGGAGCAAGGATGAGTTCAGATGACACAGAGCTCTCTTATCAAGTTTGAGTTACCTTTTTCTTAAGCGTTGGGTTGGTTGCTATGTAACTTTCTGTGGTGTTTAGCTGGAGTAGACTGGTTATTATCTTAAATATTTCTCTCTTTCTAGATTGTTCTCTTCCTGGTCCTTTGAGTAGAGAGAGAAGGCTTTTCTTGGACTTTTTAGTCTCCATCTATTGGCATTTCCAGGTTACTGGCTTCTCCAGAACTCAAAGGTCAGTACGTCAAGTCTAAATTCCCCTGCATAGACCATAAAGAATATTGTACTACATCCTAGTTGTCTATATCCTGGGACTTATTCACAGTTGACTAAATCTGGGATCCTAGGAGGCATGATTGAGGTTAATGCTGCAAATTGGTGTCATTCTGCTGCTTAGAGTTCTGCTAATAGCAGCTTTAATTAACTGCTATTTAAAACTAATTGAATGGATTTAATCAGATAAATAAGGATGGCTGATGGACTGGCATAATCATGAGAAACATTTCTAGAAATACACAGCATAGGGCCTTGGAGTGGTGACTGTTGAAAGACAATCCACTATGAGTCTTTCATACTTCTCCATATCTTGCTGGGTGTGCCAGTAACGTAAGGCTGTCACCACTCAACGTGACTCATTTTTTAGGACTGTGCTTGTCACAACAACCTTGAGCAATGAGGTCATGTTTTCTCTGAGACAAAGAACAAGCTTGCTTGCTGCTTGCTAAAAAAGCAGTCAATTCCCCAACCTTGGTGTTCCTTAGCTATGACACAAACCCACTACATGCATAGCATCCTTGTGCACCCACTATCTCACCCTGTGAGAATTAAGGGCAAAGGCAACTTAAGCAAATATGCAAATGTTCTTGCTTGGCACAGATAAAGTTCTTTGTCTCTGACCTAGGAGTCCCATGTCTTCAATGACAGCATCAAAGAAACAGTAAGCTTATTAGCTTGTAGGAAGGGTAAGATCCAAGTCCTGACAAACCCCCTCTCTCCCACATTTACAAATACTATAGTAAAGCCTTGAATTCCTTTGGTAAAGATAAGTTTCCCCAAACTAGTCTAGAAAGGAACTTTTTTGAAGGATGTGTTGTGTAGCCCCATATGGGACTTATTATCATTTCTGATAAAATGTTAGAGCAATTTTCTGATATACTTTAATGAAATAAAAACCCCTTCTGGGAAATTAGTGTTACACACTCAAATGATTATTAATAATATGAGGAACCTAATAGCCAGTACACAGACAGTCAAAAGTAGAATAACTATGAACCAGTCCTCTGCCCATACTAATGATCTTTAATCAGACTTTTTAAAACATCTAGTCTCCTCTGAAACGTCTCTAACAAACCTAATTATTTGAATTTGTTTCCTGAGGAGATTTGCTCTTGCAGTAATTTGAAATAAAACTTTGATATGTGCTCATGTTTATTTGAATTGAAGTTACTCTTCTACTTTCCAAAGCCTTTTGTATATATCTTTTAGATATTTCACTGTGGGGTTATTAGCCTTCAGGTTGACCCAGCTCATCTAGATTATACCTGATAAAATAAGGTAAGTTGAGTGGAGACAAGCTGAGACTTTGAGTAGACATAATTAGTTGACAGTCCCCACTGAGCAAAGAAAGGCCAGGATCTGAGTCTGGGGATAAGGGCCAGAGGGAACTAAATTGTATCACATAACCAAGCAAAAAGAATATGCACAAAGTTGAGAATTGCTAGGGGAAGGATGAGAAGGAAAAAGGGAGAGAGAGAGAGAAGGGCCAAAACATTCATTCATTCATTCATTCATTCATTCATTCATTCAGTAGAACGATAAAGCAGTGACTTCCCTGAGTTTTCTTTTGCCTCATATAACTGATTACTATGGGTCAGTCACTGTTCTGTGTGCCAAGGACAAAGCCATGAACAAATAATAATAATAATAATACCTCAGACCTCACAGAGCTTGTATTCTAATTGGAGGTAAAGGCAACAAACACATTGACACATAAGTCAACAATAATAACTGCATGCTGAGCTTACTACCACAAGGGAAATAACCAGGGTATTGTAATAGAGTTAAAAGGAGGTCTGTGGGTGGCTCTACTAGTCAGAGAGACCAGCAGAAGTCAGAAGGCTTTTTCTACAGTAGTGGTATTTGAGCTGAAACCTAAAAGGTGAAAATGAGTCAAGCTTGCTGAGGTTTGGTGAAGAGCATTTCTTGCTGAAGAGCATTTCAGATGAATGAACGAGCAAGACCAAATGTGGGAAAGGACATGGCAAGTTCAGAAAACCAAGAGATCAGCGTTGTTGCAGCACAGAGAGCCAGGGAGAGAGTTAAGAGCTGAGAAGTTCATGCCCGACCTTGTATATCACAATCTGGAGTTTGTATTTTACTGTAGGAGCAATAGAAAACCACTGAAGCATTTCAGGCAGGTAGAGGCAGCTTATACTTTAAACAATCACTCGGGCTCCCAGTTAGACTGGTGCTTCTCAAACTTCTCCGTGATGGAATCACCTGAAGATCTTGTTAAAATGCAGATTCAAATTCAGTCAGTCTAAGGTGGGGCCTGAGCTTCTGCACAAGTCCCAATACTGCTGGTCGACATTTTGAACAGTGAAGATGTGGGAAATACACTGCCTCAGGAGAAAAGAGACCACCTGGAAGGTAGTTTGGACCAGAAGAGTGTTTTTCAAACTCTGTATCATATAATTTTATAAAAGGATATTTACTCTTATTCTGTGTAATGTACCCCCAGTGTTTCTGAATCTTACTGTGTTTTTTTAATGACAAAATGTGTAAACTCACAGGTTGAAAGAAAAGAAAATTAAAACACTGAAAATGTTCACTTAGTAAAATGGAAAACTACTTTAAAATAATAATATCCATATCTGGTAAAATGTTGGAAAATCAGCAGCCTCATATGCTCCTGTTGAAGTCACAGCTTGGTAAAAAACAATTCTTCAGGGGAATCAGGCATTTGGTGTCATGTCTTTTCCCTTATCCAAGCCATTCCATTTCCATTAAAGCTACAGATTTAGTGATGTTCATAAAAACACTGTTTCGGGGCACCTGAGTGGCTCAGTCAGTTGAGCCACTTGATTTTGGCTCAGGTCATGATCCCTGGGTCGTGGGATGGAGCCCTGTGTCGAGCTCTATGCTGAGCGTGGAGCCTGCTTGAGATTCTCTCCCTCTGCCCCTCTCCCTCACTTGCGCTTCCTCTCTCTCTCTCTCTCTCTCAAAAAAAAAAAAAAATGCCTATACTACTGGATAGTTGGAAATAATACCAAAAGGTGATTACTTTATGGTGAAATAGGTGATGGGGATTAAGGAGTGTGCTTGTGATGAGCATAAGAGTGTCATATGGAATTGTTGAATCACTATATTGTACACCTGAAACTAATAGAACACTGTTAACTATACTGGAATTAAAAGTAAATTAAGTTAAATTTTTTTAAATGGAAGAGAAGTGGTTAATTTAAAAAATACATCTATATAATGGAAACCTAGCAGTTACTTAAAATTATGTCCTCAATATATGTTTCTTGAGGGCACCTGGCTGGCTCAGTCAGTAGAGCATGTAACTCTTTATCTCAGGGTTGTAAGTTCAAGCCCCATGCTGGGTGTAGAGATTTTTTAAATATATATTTTTTTCCTGGTGGAAATACCTACAATATAACGTTGAGGAAAAGAAATATATTAATAAGTATCACGTACATTATAAGTCCCTTTTATAGAAAAATATAGCTGTATGTGTGCACACACAAAAACAATTGAAAAATAATAATAGTCATTAGTTCTACCTCATGATATTATGGGAGTGTTCTATTTTGGAGGGGGTGTTTCTATCTCCTAACCTAAAATTAACATGTATAAAAAAACTTAGCATATATAATAAGTAATAAATTTTTACATTTCATTTAAATTTAAAGCACTTAACTCATTCCTTCAAACTCTAGACCTTACTTTGCATCTTTAGTGGAAGAAGTAATTTATAAGGGGTCAGAATATCTGGGCTCTACCTCTAGCTTCCATTTTGCTATAAGTCATGCGTTGAGTAAGTCATGCAATGCCTATAGATCCTAATTCTTCCATGCATTAAATAAAGGTCATGGCTGAATCCGTATTTCCTAAAGTGTGATTGATACCAGAGGTATGTTAGGAAGTGCATTTTTAATTGTTACATATATCATGTTGCTTTAATCTGCAATAGAAAAAATACAACCAGCACATCAAATATACAGTTTCACAGATGGTGTGAGTTAAAACAAGGATAATTTTTTTACGTAGTTATTTTTAACATCTGTTTAATATGAAATTCAATTTAATATTAAATTATTAAATAAGGGTATAAATGGTACATAAATATAGAAACTGTCATGAAGATTATAAACAAAGGAGTAAAATGGGGCTAGTGAGGGTACAACTTGGTGAAAATTTGCCTCAAGGACTGACAGCCTAAGCCACAGAGGAGTCTGCCTTCCCCCAGTGAAGGGTGCAGCAGTGGAAGGGATTCTGTGGGTAAGCAGGTCTAGGATCAGTGTAATCCGCAGTGAGGAATGAGATTTCAAAAGCAACCAAAGGAAATTTAAGTCAATATAAATTCAAATTCATCACATAGGGGGGGTGGTATATTATCCTTCACTTCTGTTTGGAGGCAAAAATTATATAGAAGATTCCTTCTGTAAATAAAGACAACACCTGGGGTGTCTGGGTGGCTCAGTCGGTTGAACGTTTGACTTTGGCTCAGGTCATGGTCTCTCGGTCCATGGGTTTGAGCCCAGCGTCAGGCTCTGTGCTGACAGCTCAAAGCCTGGAGCCTGCTTTGGATTCTGTGTCTCCCTCTCTCTCTGACCCTCCCCAGCTCTCACTTTGTCTCTCTGTCTCTCTCAAAAATAAATAAACATTAAAAAAAAAAAAGGAGAAAAAGAAACACCTTCACTCCCACCCACACCTGTCAAGAGGCCCAGCTGCTGGGTTCATGGGACAGGCTACAGGTGCTTGGGGAACACTCGGCTGCGAAACACAAAAGTAGATAGCCGCATTTCCAGAATGACAGGCTGGGATATGCAAAACTCTAGATAACTTCTCTTTTCCAAGCAACTCTTTTTTTTTCTTAATGTTTATTTATTTATGAAAGAGAGAGAGAACAAGCAGCGGAGGAGCAGAGAGAAGGGGACAGAGTATCTGAAGCAGACTCTGCACTGACAGCACAGAGCCTGACGCGGGGCTCAAACTCAGAAACCCTGAGATCATGACCTGAGCGGAAGTCGGACACTTAACTGACTGAACCACCCAGGCGCCCCTCCAAGCAGTTCTTTAGAACTTTTGTCTGCATGCTCTTTCTGGCTTGATTGAATTAAAGCTGAAAACACAAACCCTTTCTCAGAATCCTGCTTGAAGCGATGGAAATGTACAATTTAAATGGTGTGTGCTCTCTCCTGGATACCCAGGAATGAAGGACTCTGTTCCTATTGTATGTGAGCTGTTTGACTCTGTTTAAATGGAACCACAGACAAAGATTTATTAATGGCTGATTATTTTTTGAAAGAATAGATTGTTTTTTCATAATTGCCCTAGGTGAGCATGATAGTTCTAAACCACCCTTCCATAACTTCCAGATTTATGGCAAAGATTACTAGGATCTGCTCTTTTTATTCATATCTCCAAAGCCCATCAACTCATAGTGCAGCTGCCAGAAGAAAATAACAAATGAAAATCTCACAGACTTCTCCATTTTCCTATTCATTGGACTCATGAGTGACTCTCAGTTTGGAGTCTGAGAGCTCTCAGGCACTACCAAGCCAAACAACTTATCCAAGTACATATTTATTTTTTTTAAGTTTATGTATTTATTTTTGACAGAGAGAGAGTAGGGGAGGGGCAGAGAGAGAGAAGAGAGAGTGCAAGTAAGCTCTGCACTGTCAGCGTGGAGCCCAGTGCAGGGCTCAAACCCACAAACTGTGAGATCATGACTTGAGCCAAAACCAAGAGTTGGATGCTTAGCCAACTAGAGTGCCCAGTACCCCCCTCCCCCTCCACAAGTACATATTTATACTTCTGTTGTTACAGGAAGTTGAGGACTCCTCAGCCAACCAAAAATCAGATGCATTCCTTGTGCACAAATTCACTCAGCTACTCCTGATCTGTGAAGAGATAACATGAAAGCACACCATGTCAAGACCAAGTGCTGATTAGTTGGAAAGCTACCCCTATTGTTTCTCCCCTAGGTTGTTCTCTTTCCTTTTTTCTTTTATAAAATTCTTCAGCATCTGTCATGTACAAGTTACACACTGAATAACGAAAACCCATCCCTCCCCCAAGGAAGACCTAGAGAGATTCTTTTCTCTCTTCTCAGTGCAAAAATCTACTAAATGAGCCCCTAGATAGGAATCTGGCTATGGACACTGTAGCTCCTTCTAATGATCTGGTATCTGAGCCCTGCTCCATAAAGCTTGTGTGGATCCATCTTATAAATTACATTAAAATACACTAGAAGCAAGAAATTGGTGGGGCACCTGGGTAGCTCAGTCGGTTAACAGTGCTACTCTCAGTTTTCGCTCAGGTCAAGCAGCGTATTCTTACCACTCAAAGAGATCGCCATTTTTAATGTCTCATACATCCTTCTTGTTTTTCTCAGTTAACATATGCTTTTCAAATAAAATAAATAGTTATCTCATCCAACACTCAAACCATATTTAAATTTCTGTAAGCGTCTCAAAAAAGATCACCACAGCTAATTTGGGCAATCTAAGACTACCCTATAGCATGTAGACATTTTGTCCCTTACGTTTCTTTTCTAGGATACTATTAGCTGAAGAGTCTGGGACAGCTGGCCTGTTGCCTCGGAGTGACTGTGCCTGCCAGCCTCATGCTGGCATAATAGTCTGAGCAGCGATGTTCTCCAAAGGAGCAGCCGTGGATGACAATAAATGAGTCTGTGCCGCATCTGGAAAGGTGCCTTGATGTGAAGCACAGATAAATTGGTAAAGCAGATCTCTCCCCACAGAATGCATCCTGAGAACTTGAATAGCCATTAAATGAGGAATAAAAATCTGTCAGGGGGAAGGAAGCTAGTCAAATACTGTGATCAGCCCCATCAACTTGTTGCTTTTCCACTTCGTTGACAGTAGGAACTGGTCGCTGGACCCCAGACAGAGCCAATTTCTCCCTTTAAGACAAAATCATCATTTACTTCAACAGAAGTAAGGCAACATGGCAGTCTTACCTTTGGGAATAGCCAGATGTGGCAGTTAACTTTATGTGTTGAATGAGGGTAACTTTGTGCTGTGTAGACATCCTGGCTTAAGCTCAAACTCAGTCATGTGTAAGAAAGAAGTACCAGCTCACTAGTGAAAGTATATACAACATAAAAAAAGAAAACAAACAAACAAACAAACAAAACAATGCTAGTACGTCACCTGCTAAGCGTCCTCAACAACCTGCAGGTGCAGGTTTGGATACTGGCTGCAAGTGCCTGGGGAACACAGTGCGCTCACCACACAGATGTAGACAGCTGAGTCGCTAAGCTGGGCGGCTGTGATGTGCAAGGAGCTGTGCTTGGAGGTTGCATCCAGAGTCACTGTGTACCTGCCACCTGGGTTTTTGCTGTCGTCGTCAGTCACGATTATCAGGAAAGCAGGACTTCTCCCAGTGCCCTGCTTGTACCATTTTAAATGGCTAAAGGGGCTCACTGTATAGTTGCATTGAAATGTGCAGTTCTCTCCCTCCTGGATGATCTGGGATGGAGGGTGCTGTTCCACTTGGTTTTTGCCACTCACCCCTGTTCAAAAAACAAAGTGAGATTTAAGAAATAGATGGTCCATTCTCAATGCTTCCTAATTTGCATCTCTTCCTTCTCTCCATAATGAAGCCCAGGTAAAATATAAAATGGCCCCATTCTCCTCCCTTCTCCTACCGCAGTGCAATACACTGTTGCTGAAAATCCTAAGAAAATGTTCCCTGAACTTCCTGTGTCAACCTGGCTAAAACTCTGGATTAACTTACAACAAAAATGAAGCCACAAAACCACCAAGGAGGTCCTCAGATGCTTCTCCATCTTTCTTCTGCACAGGGCTGCTCCCAAAAGCTGGCTGTCTATTCAACATTTTTTAACGCTAAAAAAAGGAGTCTCAGGGGGTGTGATCAGCCAATCAGAGACCACATGCCCGTCCCAAACACAGTCATACCTACAGGCAGGGCCACTGAAAACACTGCCATCTTGGGGCTGTAGCTACAGTTGCTCGAAAGCTCCGATTAACCTTCTTGCTAGCTTTTCTCCTGACCATTTGTAATATGGTATAGGATATAAGCCATGATATGCCTGTTTAAGCACAGTAGACTAGTACTGAATAGTAGTGATACCAGATGGAAGAGTTAAACCTCAGCTTTTTCATCTGAAAATACACTTAGGTGGCAATTTTGAAAGATTTAGAAGACATGGTGCAGGCTATCTCTTCCTACACAGAAACACCAATTTAACAATGATATCGGTACCTTGAAGACAAATTCAGAATCCGACTAAGAATTAAAAGCACCCCAGAGGAGCACGAACTGAGAACAGTTGTACTGATACAGGTATGAAGAACAATTTCACTTTACCCACATCAGTCCCTCCATCAAATCAAGTTGGCTCAGTACCAAGAAGATTGCCAAGGCCCGTGATTTCCTCCATGGTGAGGTAGGTGTTTGGAGGGTGGGGAGTGAGAATGGAGTATGAACTGGGCTTTCTAGCCTCTCAGAGCCCCCTCTGTGGGGCTGAGTTCTATCTTGCCTCATCCCAGTGCTGAACACCGGGCAGACCTCAACCCCTTAGGACAGGCAGGATCAAAAGTAAAAATAAACACATCATTCTACAGCTGGTACTGCTTGCAAGATTGAGAATAGGTGCAGAATTGAACCGAGGTTTTACCCCCACAAGGAGGCAAAGGAAGTGAAGGAGGCCTTATGCCCAATAATTCAAAGCACCCTCCATGAAGCCAGTTTCTCTCTCACCTCATACAGAGCACTGAAAAACTGACAGGGCTTGATCCTCTCAGACAGCTTGCTAATTTTTCGGATATGACCCAAAAGGCACAGACAAGAAAAGCAAAAATAAACAAGTGTGATTGCATCAAACTAAAAAGCTTCTGCATAGCAAGAAAAAAAAAAAAAAAAAGAAAGGAAAAAAAATCAACTGAGCAAAAAAATAACATATGGAACTGTAGGAAATATTTGCAAACCACATCTCAGATAAGAGACCAACATCCAAAATATATAAGCCATTCAAACAACTCAACAGCAAAAAAACCCAAATAACCCGATTTAAAAATGGGCAAAGAACCTAAATAGCAATGTCTCCAAAGAAGACATACACATGGCCAACAGGCATATAAAAAGGTGCTCAGCACAACCAATCATCAGGGAAATGCAAATCACAACCATAATGAGATATTACCTCACACCTGTTACAAGGGCTATTGCCAAGAGATAACAAGCACTGGAGAGGATGCAAAAAACAGGGGACCCTTGTGCACTGTTGGTGAAAATTTAAATTAGTGCCGCCTCTATGGAAACCAGTATGGAGGTCCCCCAAAAACATAAAAATAGAACTACCATAGGATCCAGCAGTTCCACTTCTGGATATATATCCCAAAGAAATGAAATCAGTATCTCAAAAAGATATATGCACCCCCATGTTCACTGCAGCACTATTCACAATAGCCAAGGTATGGAAACAACCCAAGTGTCCACCAGCAGATGGAATCGTGCCATTCGTGACAACGTAGATCGACCTGAAGGACATATAGTAAATGAAATAAGCCAAAACAGAAAGACATGAATCAAACAGTAGGAGGAATCTTAAAAAGTTAAACTCATTGAAGCAGAGAGTGAAATAGTGGTGTCAAGGTGGCTTGGGTGTGGGAAACATGGAGACGTGTTTGTTGAAGGGTGCAAAGTTTGTTATGCCAGACGAAAAAGTTCTGAAGCACTAATATACAGGATGATGACTATAGTTAATAGTACTGCATACTTGAAATTTGCTGAGAGTAGATCTTAAGTGTTTTTATCACACACACACACAAAATGGTAACTATGTCAGGTAATGGATATGTTAATTAGCTTTGTTCATCATTTCATAATGTATACATATATCAAAACATTATGTGGTACACCTTAGATGTAGACAGTTTTTATTTGTCAATTCTACACCAATAAAGCTGGAAGCAATTTAAACAAAAGAGATGATGCAGATAGAGCACTTACAGTAGGGAATAGTTTGGATTTAGCACGCAACTAAAATATAAACACGTAGCGTATCTGTTCTATTCTCTACTACATCCTCAGTTTGTAGAAATAGGCACATAACAAAGTTTTATCGATTGAATTAACAATAATTTTTTGTTCTAGTGCTGATAGTGGCATATTTTATTATTCATTTGTAATTCAACACATTTTTGTAGGCCTATTGTTTGCCAGGTATGGTGGTATGTGTTGAGAATAAGCAAAGTCTCTGCTCTCGTGGAATTACAATCTAATGAGAGAAAAGACAGGATATTTGAGCACAGATGCTGGTAAGTAGTAAGTTTAGAAGCTTGGGAAAATTCTCTTCTTTTGCTTCTATTTTCTCAATGAACAGTTGAGAGTGTGGATATATGAGGCTTTATTGCAAGTTTGAGACACAGTTCACAGAGCATTGAATGCAAAAGATGGAAAGAAATATACCATGCAAACCCTTACCAAAAGAAACCTGGCATTGTTATACCCATATAAAACAAACTAGGCTTTCAGAATAGTATTTTTGGAGGTAAAGAAGGAGCAATGGTTAATTTTATATGTTTACTTGGCTAGGCCATGGTACCCAGATATTTGGCCAAACATCAGTCTAGAAGTCACTGTGAAGGCATTTTTAAAAAAATGTTTATGCTTGAGAGAGAGAGAGACAGAGACAGAGTGAGAGCAGCAGAGGGGCAGAGAGACAGGAACACATAGAATCTGAAGCAGGCTCCAGACTCTGAGCTGTCCACACAGAGCCCAACTTGGGGCTCAAACTCAGGAACTGTGCGATCACGACCTGAGCTGAAGTCAGATGCTTAACCAATTGAAGTCAGATGCTTAACCAACTGAGCTACCCAGGCACCCTCCTGTGAAGGCATTTTTAAGGGGGAGATTAATGTTTAAGTCAGTAGACTGAGTAAAGCAGATTACTCTCCATAATGTGAGTGGGCTTCATCCTATCAGTTGAAGATCTTAAGGGAAAAATATTGAGGTCCTAGAGGTAGAAAGAATTCTGCCTCCAGACTGCCTTTGGACACAGGCTGCAATATCAACACTTCCCTGCATCTCCAGTCTGCCCATCTGCCCTACAGAATTTGGACTTGACAGTTTCCACAATTGCATGAGCCAATTCCTAAACTCTCTGTCTCTCTGTGTCTGTTTCTCTCTGTACACACACACACACACACACACACACACACACACACACACACACACCCTATTGATGTTATTGATTCTGTCTCTCTAGACAATCCTAAAAATAAAGAGTATTTTTTTTAAATAATGAAGAGATTTTTATATTTTAAAAAATGCAGTCTTGAGGCGCCTGGGTGGCTCAGTCAGTAGAGCATCTGACTTCAGCTCAGGTGATGCTTTCACAGTTCATGAGTTTGAGCCCCGTGTCAGGCTCTTTGTGAACAGCTCAGAGTCTAGAGTCTGCTTCGGATTCTGTGTCTCCCTCTCTCTCTGCTCCTCCCCAACTTGTGCTCTCTCTCTCTCTCTCTCTCTCAAACATTAAAAAAATTTTTTTTAAATCAGTCTTAAATTTGTATACACCTAAATAATATAGGTGGTCTGTCTGTAAGTTTTATGTAGTTTTGTGAACATTTGTTGTGGTTCACACTAAAACTATTTTTAAGTATTGATGGTGAAGATATTGTGGTCCCAAGAAATGGTTGATCCCTTCGAGACACGCACTTCAGGGAAGAAGTAAAACACAGAATAAGTCCAGCAAACTCAGGAGGGAAGGGGCTGAGAGAAGAGAGGAGAGGAGAGCAGGAGAGGTAGTGAGAATCTCAGACAATAGACCAGTCCATACCCATGCTGCTTAAATTAGGGGCATTATGTTTGAAATATAGTCCATTTTCTACAGCACCCGCAAGAGAGGCAATGATGGCCACTACAATGGATTTTCATAAACTTCATCAAGAAGTGTATGTGGTAACAGAAGAAAAGTCAGGAAATTTCCTCCAAAGCAATGACAGGATCCAAAACATTGAGGCAACACCGGATTTCAAGACGTTTCGGGCAGCTGGGACTCTTCTGAACTCCAAAGGCAAGTCTTGATTATTTAATTCCTCCTCTTAAAGAACACAGAAGATACAAAGTTGCCCTTGTTCTCCAAAGTTGGCTGTTGACTTCACATTCTCATGTGGACCATTCATGAGCATGGCTTCAGCTAGTTTCTGTGGATCCTCTCAATCCAAAACAACTAACAGAGGAAAACAGGCAGATCTTGTGAAGTCATGGGCTGGGCTTATCTCTCCCTCCTCCAATGGCATTTCTTCCATATCATTTTCTATGTATTTATTTCTAGAATGGGCTAAAGGTTGAGTGGACATACATATTCTTTACAATCCAGTAAACTATTGGCATGAAGCACCAATAATATTAAAGTATAATTTTGGATGAAAACACAATGGCTAGGTTAAACACCTTAATAAGGAAAAATTTTAAATTGGGGAAAAGACAGAGAATATTTAAAATCAATGAAGAAAAATTAATTCAAGAATAGATGTTGAGCCTTGGTAGTTGCCTCAAAATAAACAAACAAACAAAAATTAAGGAAAATAGAAAGCCTTGAAGCTCACTTCACTTCACATGCATACACACACACACACACACACACACACACACACACACATCTAAATTAAAGATTTAAAGAGAAAAGCAATTTGAGAGAAGCTAAAGAAAATATGAGATAAAATGTTATCATTTTGGAATGCTATGGATTTTTAAGCAGGACACATGATTCAGAATCCATAAAAATTTTTTGTTACACTTACTACATACTATTTTAAAAATTCTGAATGGCAAAAAATAAAAAAGCCCATACAGTCAAAGGATAATAATAAACATTTTAAAAAGATGCATGTATATGACACCCATATTACAATTTCCTAAATGATGTTCCTTAAAATCTGTATATTTAAAAGACAGTAACATAGTAGGAAATGGATGGAGATAGAGAATTTATAGAGAAAACATGTAATCAGCTTTGAAATATATGAAATGAAGCTCCATCTCCTTCATAATTAAAGAAACTGTTAATAATAAAAGAAATGTAACTGACAAGCAAAGCTCAAAAACCTCAGTTATACACAAGGTGTGGGGGAAATAGGTATTCTGCCCAATCACCACTATTAGTGGTATATCTTACTAAAATTTACCTAGAAGACAATTTGAGTGAAACCTATAGACTAATATGAGTATGTCCCTTTCTTTCTTTAAATTTTTTAAGTTCATTTATATATTTTGAAAGAGCATGAGCAGGGGAGGGGGAGAGAGAGAGTCTCAAGCAGGCTTTGCAGGGTCAGTGCAGAGCCCCACGCAGGACCCGAACTTATGAACCATGAGATCATGACCTGAGCCAAAATCAGGAGTTGGACACTTAACCGACTGAGCCACCCAGGTGCCCGGAGTATGTTCCTTTATTGAACAATGTTTTCTTTTCCCTGAAGTGAATAATTAATTATGATATTTTTGTATTTTAATTGTTTTGGCTTCGTTTTTGAGGTGCTGTTCCTCAGTTCATAATGATTAACTTCCATTCATCTGCAGGGTTTGAGAAGCAATCCTTGCTTGCTAGATAGGCTCAGGTAAAGAACGTGGGCTGTCCACTACTTACGTATTTTCTATTCAGTCCTCCTAGTATCCTCCAAACTTCCCCCAAACACACACACACACACACACACACACACACACACACACACACACACACGACACTATCTCAACTACTAAAATACAATAGGTGCTTCTTTTTCCTAACCCTTTGCTGAGGGAACAGCACACACTAAGTCGCTTCACGCTCTGCCTCCTCGGTTTCTTCTTTATTCGGCCAGCTGAGCGAGTTCGTACAGCTCCATATGTTGCTCACCCTTGACAATTTTTCTGACATTACTATCTGCTGTCATCTGCTTCTTCCGTTCTCTTTGGGGGTTTATATATTTCACAATCTCTTTACTCTCTTTTTAATAGAGCTTCAAAGGGTACAGAGAGGAATATGTATGCTGCATCTTTCATTGGCCCTACAAAACCACCCCTCACTCAAGGCCTTCTTGTTAGAGAGCCAACGGATCTGCCTATTGGCCAAGAATAAAAGGAAGGACACAGGTCATGATTTAGGTGCATCATTTCCTCAATCATGTGTCTGCCCCCTCCCTTCATTTTGAATATCAGCCTGTGTCTACCATCTGTCTTACTAGAAAAGAAACCAGGACAAAGATCCCTTGTCTCTCTTTTCATTGCTCACTTCCACATGTTCCCCTCCTGTCTTCCCGCCCCTTCTTTCTCTATTCAAACCTGGTTTGGGGCTGCAGCTCTTCCTTCACCTCTCCTGCCCATCCTCTGTCAGGAAGACATGGGGCGGACACCACCTTCTCGGGCACACCCTGGCTCTCTCAGTGTGTCATTGGACACAGCAATACCCACCGGGGGGGCCTCAGCAGCTTGTGGGGCTGGACTTTCACTGCAGGGTGAGCAAGACACCACTTCAATGTTATGTGGTTCCACCTTGAAATTACTTAGGTCCTGGCTTAGGAACTATTGCATTTATATTGCACTAATGAACAGCTGGGTTTGGGGAGTGTTCCTTCTGGTTCCCATGCTCTAGCCATTTGTATGACTTGCGTATCAAGCAGACACTGAGGGGCAACCACCATACACTGTGCTGGAACCAGAGAAGATCAGAGACATTCAGTATCTGGGCCCCTGTTCTGCTCAGAGTTTGTGTTCAGCTCCCCCTGCAGTCCCTGTCACTGTGTCACGCAGGGCACAGTAGTACACAGCCGAATCTGACGCTTGCACTGAGGCCTTCTCCAAGTGGAAGGATTTGGATTTTCCGTCGTAGGTGGCTTCAAAACCTTTGTGACTTCCCTTCTCCTTGTCCCTAAAGGCTTTCAGGAGCAGCTGTGGACCTTCTCCGGGATACTGGACATACCAGAAAAGAGTGGGGGACACTGCTGTTGAATAAGTACAGTTTATAGTCAGGGGCTCCCCTTCGAAGAGGGTCACTGGGCCTTCCATCTGGGTCACTGAGTCTCCGTGGGTTTGTCCTGGGAAAAAAGAAAAGAGACCTGTGTTACCTTGGGCACAAATCTCCTGGATAAAATTATAGTTATAGGTTTTGCTGTCACAATAGATGAAACAATCCAAATACTAAGAGGCATTTTACTTACCAAGCATCAAGAGTACCACAGTCACGAAGCCTGGAGAAGAGTTCATCTCTAGAGTGTCACCTAGCTAATGTGCTTCATTCTTAGCAGGAAGAAGCATTGGAGAGACAGAGCAATGATCAGTGGAAGCCCACATTTCTCAGGAAAGGTGTTTGTATTAGGAAGCTGCACCCCCTGCTGGATGGGGACTGAAAAAGGGTGCATGGTGGCCAGAGTCCTCCCAGAGTCAGCAAGATGTCTTTGTCCCTGACTTTTTGAGGCGCATGGCAGTCTTCAGGTGGCACTTGGAAATCTGAACAGCAGCAATCCTGACCTCTCAGGTCTACTTTCTTCTTAAGACACTACCTGATGTGGAAGTTCTTTAACAGAACATCCCAGCGCGTTTCTGTAGCTGAGAGGATAACAGTCTCTAAAGCATTAAATACAGTACTTTATGCTTTCACGTATCCATTGTGAGCCAGTCTAAAATCTACTGACTCCCAGAAAATAGTTGGGGTTGAATACAGAGAAAGTAATAAGAAGTGAAGTTACTGAGTTATTCTGTGTTTTTCAGCAAGGTACCCCAATATTTAGAACACTGACTGTTCTTTTTTAAGCACTTACTGAATATTTCTTAAACAAAAATAATTAACATGTGGAGTTTAATTAAAACACAGTGTTTACTTGGTCCTAAAATATTACCAATGTAAGGAATACTATCTTTTCAATAAAAGTTTTCCAAAAGAAAAGTCACACTCTTTTATAGTCAAATATTTTAGTAGTCAAATATAATTGATTTTCTAAATCATTAAAAAGTGAAAAATATGAGTTCTACACAGAAGAAACATCATCAATGAAGTTGTTGAATCCCTACAGAAAGCTCTGAGATTCTTATCTTATCCCTCACTGTTTTGTTGACTCTTACATGTGTAAGGTGACTATTTTATGTGAATTAGGCAACAAATACTAACGCTATATTCTTAAGAGGGTTTAACCTGAAGGATGCTTTTCTATTATTATTTTAGAGTGTGTGAGTGGGGGAGAGGGGCAGAAGTAGAGAAAGAGAATCTTAAGCAGACTCTGATCTGGGACTCGATTCCACAACCCTGGGATCACAACCTGAACTGAAATCAAGAGTCAGACGCTCAACCAACTGAGCCATGCAGGTGCCCCAAGGATGGTTTCTAATACCATCTATTTGTCACATTTTGTTGCCAAGCTTTAATCAAATATTTTTTCCCCACAAGGTAAGGAATCAGGATTATCAGGATAAAGTTTTGTAGATGGACACATCTGTAATTCTGTAAACTTTTATCTCTAGACACATAGACGGAAGCTTAGCTCAGGCTCTTCTCTGGAGGCCACTCTCCACGGATTCACATCAAGGAGCTTCATGAGTCCAGAGACTACATGGGAATGTTTTCCCAGATGCAGAGGGAAGTAAGAAATTCAGGCCTGGATACTTTTTGTGTTCACACATCCCTTTTCTTCTCCTCCACCTTCCAAATCACATTGTCAGAACCTGCCTCAAAACTCTGCTAGAAGGGGTTCAGGACAAGCAGCATTAATTCCTCTATTCAGATATAGAGGAAGATTGCCAGATAGGTTGGGATGATGCTGGCTTCAAAATAAGCAGTATACCACATGGATTCAGAAAGCCATCATCCATAACTTTTTTAAAAAACATAGTTTTGGGGCGCCTGGGTGGCGCAGTCGGTTGGGCGTCCGACTTCAGCCAGGTCACGATCTTGTGGTCCGTGAGTTCGAGCCCCGCGTCAGGCTCTGGGCTGATGGCTCGGAGCCTGGAGCCTGTTTACGATTCTGTGTCTCCCTCTCTCTCTGCCCCTCCCCCGTTCATGCTCTGTCTCTCTCTGTCCCAAAAATAAAGAAACGTTGAAAAACAAACAAACAAACATAGTTTTAGGCCAATGAAAACCTACAGGAGAAATATTTTGTATTTGGGGTCACACAAGAAGACTTGCACAACATGGAGGGAAGATACATAGTACATTTGCATCTTTATGGCTTTATTAAGGTTTAATTTTCACAAAAATAAACTGTACAAATTTAAAGTAAACAATTCTATAAGATTTGGCAAACGTATGTATTTGTGAAGCCATGACCACAATCGAGGTAATGAACATATGCATCACCTCAAAAGTTGCCTCATGAACCTTTGTAATCCTTCTTTCAACCCTCTCCCTCCTGCCTCCAGGCAACACTTTGGTCATGAATTAGTTGGCATATTTTATAATTTTGTATGATGGAATCACATGTACTCTTTTGTCTGGCTTCTTCTCAGCATAATTATCTTGAGATTCTCCCATGGTTATAATTATCAAGAGTTTGTTGCTTTTTGTTGCTGTGTAGTATCCCATCATAGGCCTATAAAACAATTTGTCTATTCACCTGCTGATGACCATAAGATTAGCCCCAGTGGGGCTATTACAAATAAAGCTGCTATGAACATTTGTGTAAAAGAATTTTTTTTAATTTTATATTTTATTTTTTAAAACTTACATCCAAATTGGTTAGCATATAGTGCAACAATGATTTCAGGAGGAGATTCCTTGATGCCCCTGACCCATTTAGCCCATCCCCCCTCCCACAACCCCTTCAGTAACCTTCAGTTTGTTCTCCATATTTATGAGTCACTTCTGATTGTCCCCCTCCCTGTTTTTATATTATTTTTGTTTCCCTTCCCTTATGTTCATCTGTTTTGTCTCTTAAAGTTCTCATATGAGGGAAGTCATATGATTTTTGTCTTTCTCTGACTGACTAATTTTACTTAGCATAATACCCTCCAGTTCCATCCATGTAGTTGCAAATGGCAAGATTTCATTCATTTGATTGCCGAGTAGTACTCCATTGTATATATATATACCACATCTTCTTTAGCCATTCCTCCATCGATGGACATTTGGGCTCTTTCCATACTTTGGCTTTTGTTGATAGTGCTGCTATAAACAAGGGAGTGTCCCTTTTAAACAGCACACCTGTATCCTGTGGATAAATGCCTAGTAGTGCAATTGCTGGGTCATAGGGTAGTTCTATTTTTAGTTTTTTTGAGGAACCTCCATACTGTTTTCCAGAGTGGCTGCACTAGGTTGCCTTCCCACCAACAATGCAAAAGAGATCCTCTTTCTCCGTATCCTCGCCAACATCTGTTGTTGCCTGAGCTGTTAATGTTAGCCATTCTGAGGTGTAAAGTGGCATCTTATTGTGGTTTTGATTTGTATTTCCCTGATGATGAGTGAAGTTGGGCATTTTTTCATGTGTCGGTTGGCCATCTGGATGTCTTCTTTGGAGAAGTATCTATTCATGTCTTTTGCCAATTTCTTCACTGGATTATTTGTTTTTTGGGTGTTGAGTTTGATAAGTTCTTTATAGATTTTGGATACCAACCCTTTATCGGATATGTCGTTTGCAAATGTCTTCTCCCATTCTGTCGGTTCCCTTTTAGTTTTGCTGATTGTTTCCTTCACTGTGCAGAAGCTTTTTATTTTGATGAGGTCCCAGTAGTTCATTTTTGCTTTTGTTTCCCTTGCCTCGGGAGACATGTTGAGTAACAACTTGCTGTGGCCAAGGTCAAAGAGGTTTTTGCCTGCTTTCTCCTTGAGGATTTTGATGGTTTCCTGTCTTACATTTAGGTCTATCATCCATTTTGAGTTTATTTTTGTGTCTGGTGTAAGAAAGTGGTCCAGGTTCATTCTTCTGAATGTCACTGTCCAGTTTTCCCACACCAGGCTGAAGAGACTGTCTTTATTCCATTGGATATTCCTTCCTGCTTTGTCAAAGATTGTTTGGCCATATGTTTGCAGGTCAATTTCTGGGTTCTCTGTTCTGTTCCATTGATCTGAGTGTCTGTTCTTGTGCCTGTACCATACTGTCTTGATGATTACAACTTTGTAGTATAGCTTGAATTCTGGGATTGTGATGCCTCCCGCTTTGGTTTTCTTTTTCAAGATTGCTGTGGCTATTTGGGATCTTTTTTGGTTCCATGCAAATTTTAGGATTATTTGTTCTAGTTCTGTGAAGAATGCTGGTGTTATTTTGATAGGATTGCATTGAATATGTAGATTGCTTTGGGTAGTATCGACATTTTAACAATATTTGTTCTTCCTATCCAGGAGCATGGAATCCTTTTCCATTTCTTTGTGTCTTCTTCAATTTCTTTCATCAGCTTTCTATAGTTTTCAGTGTATAGATATTTCACCTCTTTGGTTAGATTTATTCCTAGGTATTTTATGGTTGTTTGTGCAACTGTAAATGGGATTGATTCCTTGATTTCTCTTTCTTTCGCTTCATTGTTGATGTATAGGAATGCCACCAATTTCTGTGCATTGATTTTATATCCTCCAACTTTGCTGAATTCATGAATCAATTCTAGCAGTTTTTCAGTGGAATCTTTAGGGTTATCCATGTAGCATATCATGACATCTGCAAAGAGTGAAAGTTTGACCTCTTCCTCACTGATCTGGATGCCTTTTATTTCTTTGTGTTGTCTGATTGCAGAGGCTAAGACTTCCAATACTATGTTGAGTAACAGTGGCAAGAGTGGACATCCCTGTCTTGTTCCTGACCTTAGGGGGAAAGCTCTCAGTTTTTCCCCATTGAGGATGATATTAGCATTGGGTTGTTCATATACTGCTTTTATGATCTTGAGGTATGCTCCTTGTATCCCTACTTTCTTGAGGGTTTTATCAAGAAAGGATTCTGTATTTTGTCAAATGCTTTTTCTGCATCTATTGAGAGGATCAGGTGGTTCTTGTCCTTTCTTTTATTGATGTGATGAATCATGTTAATTGTTTTGCAGATATTGAACCAGCCCTGCATCCCAGGTATAAATCCCGCTTGGTCGTGGTGAATAATTTTTTTAATGTATTGTTGGATCTGGTTGGCTAATATCTTGTTGAGGATTTCTGTATCCATGTTCATCAGGGAAATTGGTCTATGGTTCTCCTTTTTAGTGGGGTCTCTGTCTGGTTTTGGAATCAAGGTAATGCTGGCTTCACAGAAAGAGTTTGGAAGTTTTCCTTCCATTTCTATTTTTTGGAACAGCTTCAAGAGAATAGGTGTTAACTCCTCCTTAAATGTTTGGTAGAATTCCCCTGGAAAGCCATCTGGCCCTGGACTCTTGTTTTTTGGCAGACTTTTGATGACTAATTTGATTTCCTTACTGGTTATGGGTCTGTTCAAATTTTCTATTTCTTCCTCTTTCAGTTTTGGTAGTGTATATGTTTCTTGGAATTTGTCCATGTCTTCCAGATTGCCCGTTTTATTGGCATATAATTGCTCATAATATTCTCTTATTATTGTTTTTATTTCTGTTGTGTTGGTTGCGATCTCTCCTCTTTCATTCTTGATTTTATTTGGGTCTTTTCCTTTTTCTTCTTGACCAAACTGGCTAGTGGTTTATCAATTTTGTTAATTCTTTCCAAAAACCAGCTTCTGGTTTCATTGATCTATTCTACTGGGGGTTTTTTTTTTTGTTTCAATAGCATTAATTTCTGCTCTAATCTTTATTATTTCCTGTCTTCTGCTGGTTTTGGGTTTTATTTGCTGTTCTTTTTCCAGCTCCTTAAGGTGTAAGGTTGGGTTGTGTATCTGAGATCTTTCTTCCTTCTTTAGGAAGGCCTGGATTGCTGTATACTTTCCTCTTATGACTACCTTTGCTGCATCCCAGAGGTTTTGGGTTGTGGTGTTATCATTTTCATTGACTTCCGTATGCTTTTTAATTTCCTCTTTAACAGCTTGGTTAGCCCATTCATTCTTTAGCAGGATGTTCTTCAGTCTCCAAGTATTTGTTTTCTTTCCAAATTTTTCTTGTGGTTGATTTCGAGTTTCATAGCATTGTGGTCTGAAAATATGTACGTATGATCTTGATCTTTTTGTACTTACTTAGGGCTGATTTGTGTCCTAGTATATGGTCTAATCTGGAGAACGTTCCATGTGCACTGGAGAAGAATGTACATTCTGCTGCTTTAGGTTGAAATGTTCTGAATATATCTGTTAAGTCCATCTGATCCAATGTGTCATTCAAAGCCATCATTTCCTTGTTGATTTTTTTATTAGATGATCTGTCCATTGTTGTGAGTAGGGTGTTGAAGTCTCCTACTATTATGGTACTACTATTGACGAGTTTCTTTATGTTTGTGATTAATCGACTTTATATATTTGGGTGCTCTCACATTGGAGCATAAATATTTACAATTATTAGGTCTTCTTGGTGGATAGTCTCCTTGATTATGATATAATGCCCTTCTACATCTCTTGATACAGTCTTTATTTTAAAGTCTAGATTGTCTGATATAAGTATGGCTTCTCTGGCTTTCTTTTGTTGACTATTAGCATGATAGATGGTTCCCATCCCTTTATTTTCAATCTGAAGGTGTCTTTAGGTCTCAAGTGGGTCTCTTGTAAACAGCATATTGATGGATCGTGTTTTCTTATCCACTCTGTTACCCTGTGCCTTTTGATTCGATTGTTGAGTCCATTGACGTTAGAGCAAGTACTAAAAGATATGAATTTATTACCATTATGTTGCTTGTAGAGTTGGAGTTTCTGGTGGTGTTCTCTGGTCCTTTCTAGTCTTTGTTGCTTTTGGTCTTTTTTTTTTTTTTTTATCTTTTCTCCCCTCAGAGAGTCCCTCTTAAAATTTCTTGCAGGGCTCGTTTAGTGGTCACAATCTCCTTTAATTTATGTTTGTCTCGGAAACTTTTTATCTCTCCTTCTATTTTGAATGACAGCCTTGCTGGATAAAGAATTCGTGGCTGCATTTTTTTCTGATTCAGCACACTGAATATATCCCGCCACTCCTTTCTGGCCTGCCAAGTTTCCGTGGATAGGTCTGCTGAACCTTATCTGTCTTCCCTTGTAGGTTAGGGACTTTTTTTCCCTTGCTGCTTTCATGACTCTCTCCTTGCCTGAGTATTTTGTAAATTTGACTATGATATGCCTTGTTGGTGGCCGGTTTTTGTTGAATCTAATGGGAGTCCTCTGTGCTTCCTGGATTTTGATGTCTGTGTCTTTCCCCAGGTTAGGAAAGTTTTCCACTATGATTTGCTCACATAACCCTTCTACCCCTATTTCTCTCTCTTCCTCTTCTGGGACCCCTATGATTGTGATGTTGTTCCTTTTTAATGAGTCACTGAGTTCTCTAATTCTTAAATCGTGCTCTTTTGCCTTCATCTACCTCTTTTTTTCTGCTTCATTATTCTCTATAATTTTGTTCTCTATATCACTGATTCTCTGTTGTGCCTCATCCATCCTTGCCACCACGGCATCCATCCTGATTGCATCCCAGTTATAGCATTTTTAATTTCATTCTGGCTACTTTTTACTTCTTTTATCTCTGAAGAAAGGGGTTCTAATCTATTTTCAACCTCAGCTAGTATTCTTATTATCATGATTCTAAATTTTGGTTCAGACATCTTGCTTCTATCTGTGTTGGTTAAATCCCTGACTGTCGTTTCTTCGTGCTCTTTCTTTTGGGGTGAAATCCTTCGTTTTGTAATTTTGAAGGGAGAAAAGGAATTAATGAGGAAGAAAAATTGAAATTAAAAAAAATTAAAATTTTAAAAATATTAAAATTAAAAATTAAACACACACACACACACACGTCGAATAAATGATGCTAGATCCTAGGTGTGTTTTGGTCTGGGTGTTGAAAGTGGTTTGAGAGATTAGAGGAAAAAAAAGGGGGGGAGAAAAAAAGGAAATCATTTGAGAATTTGAAAAATGAATACACTGAAGTAGACTAAAATGAGATGATGGGGGTAAATAGAATTTGAAAAAATATACACAAAAGTAAAGAATATAGTAGAAAAAATTAAAGAAAAATATTTTAATAAAAATTAAAAATAAATATGAATTTTTTCTTTTTCTGTATTTAAGAAAAAAGAAAAGAAATGAAAAAGAAAAAATATAAAAAAAGAATAAGAAAGAAAAAAGAAATCATTTGAAAATTTGAAAAAGTGAATATACTGTAGTAGACTAAAATAAAATGATGGAAGTAAAACAGAATTTGAAAAAATTTACATTAAACAAAAAATACAGTAATAAAAATTAAATAAAAATATTTTAATAGAAATTGAAAGTATAAGTGAAATTTTTCTCTTTCTGCATTCAAGAAAAAGAATAGAAATGAAAAAGAGAAAAAAGAAAAAGAAATAAAGGAAATTGTTTGAAAATTTGAAAAGGTGAATATACTGAAGTAGACTAAAATAGAATGATGGAAGTAAGAATTTGAAAAAAAAACTTACACAAAAGTAAAAAATATAGTAATAAAAATTAGAGGAAAATATTTTTAATAAAAATGAATTTTTTCTTTTTCTGTATTCAAGAAAAAGAAAAGAATTGTAAAAAAGAAAAAGAAAAAAGAAAAAAAAAGAAAGAAAATTGAATAGATGAACCTGCTAACAGATTGAAGTAGGACTGAAATTGCTTCGTTTTCCCCTAGAGGTCAGTCCGTGTAGCTCTTTATAGTCCATAGATTAAGTCGCGGAGAGGTTTGTGTTCTTACGCCAATTTGGCCTAGTTGGGCAGGGCTCGGTGTAATAGCTCTGCTCTCCACTAGATGGCGTTGCTAGCCTACTGGGGTGGGTTGTTGCGGGCTCATCGGTGCGCATGCGCCAGAGCGGTGAAAAATGGCGCCACCCAGCCACCCGGTCTGTTCTCCCAGATCAGCAGTTGTGCACCGGTCCTCCGTCTTCAGCTCTCATCCACTCCCCGCTTTTTCACTCTCCGTGACCAGGCCCCAGGCAGTACCTCTCTCCTGAGTTTTGTCTCAGATGCGGCTCTTTTCCATGGCCCCTTACTTCTGACGGACTGTGGCTTTGACCCGTTCTGCCCCTCTGCAGGAGGGTCTCACTGAGCAATGGCCGAATGAACAATGGCCGAATGCCGGCTGCACCCAGGAACGCTTGCTGGACCCTGCTGCTGCCGGTGCCCCAAGACTTTGGCCAGGTGCCAGCCCGCCCCAGAAAAAGTTTGTGAGATAGTGTAGCAGCAGCTTTTCAGGGATTATGGAAAATCACAACACACATCTGGTACCAGGCTTCACCCTTAACGACCTTGTTACAGCACCAGTGAATGTGGCCATTTTCTGGGGTCTGCTGGGACCAGGTGGCTTCAACCGTCTCTACCAAACGTCCTTCCAGCAGTGGAACCGCTTTTCCCGGTGTGGCCCACGAGAACCTCCCGGACCTCACTCTGTTCCTGGGGATTCGCCCTTCCCACCAGAGCATCGCCAGGTAGGGAGCTGCGGAGTTGCAGCCTTTGCACTCCCCTTGTTTACAGTCTTAATGGCATTTAAACCCTCTCCTTTCTCCTTTCTCCCTTTTTAGTTTAGTCCCTGCGGCTATTTCCAATTTTCCACTTTCTCTCCAGCTGCTTTTGGGGAGGGGTGCTTTTCCCATATTCTCCCCCCATCCCCAGTCTCCGTCCTCTCTCCGCCCGCAAAAGCAGTTCCCTACCTTCCACAGCTTCTCTCTCCCCAAGTTCACCACTACGCGCCACGTACCTGCTGACTTCTGTGGTTCAGGTTGTGCAGATTGTTGTGTTAATCCTCCAATCAGTTTTCTAAGTGTGTAGGATGGTTTAGTGTTGGTCTGGCTGTATTTCACGGATGTGAGACACCCAAAAAAATTTCCATGCTGTTCCACCATCTTGGTTCCTCCTCATAAAAGATTTTTTTATTGACATATGCTTTCATTTCTCTTGGGTCAATATCTGGGAGTAGAATGGCTGGGTCATATGGTAAGTGTATATTTGACTTTGTTAAACCAATTTGTTCTTGTAGTTTTTTTTTGTAGATTCCCTTGCATTTTCTGCTCGGTTATGCTGTCTGTTAATGAAGATAAGTTCACTTCTTCCTTTCCAAACTGTATGTCTTTTGTTTCTTCCACATGCCTTATTACATTTGTGAACCTCTAATTCAATATTAAATACAAGTGGTGAGAGCCAAACTTTTTCCCTTATTTCCAAAACAAGGAGAAAGCATTTGGCTTTCACCATCAAGTATGACATTTGATGGAGGTATCTTGCTGAACCCCTTCTTTAAGTTGAGGAAATTCCCATCAGTTCCCAATTCACTGGGAGTTTCAATCAGGAATGGATCTAAATTTGGTCAAATGCTTTTTCTGTATTTAATGAGATTACCCTCATAAAAAAAGCTTGTCAATCTCTTAGGATACGTTATTGATAAATTGTCACGACAAAATATTAAGGAAAATATTACTCTCCCATTTTGTAAATAGTGGAATGAAGTTCAAAAGTATCAAGAAAGTTCATGGCAGAGCTAACAGTTTTGAACACAGAAGTCTAGCAAAAACCTGTTCGGTGTTTTTGCCACTATACATTGCTTTCAGAGAAATCTGAAAGACTAGAGGGTGGCAAAATGACTTCTTCCCAAACCTTTCAAATATTTTAAGGCAGTCTTTAATAAGTTATTTTAATAACTTATTAATAAGTTTATTTTTATTATTAATAATAATAACTTTAATAAGTTATTTATTAATAAAGCAAATTAAATAATTGCAGGTTTGGCTCTTTTACCAAAAGAGGAAAGAAAATCTTTTATAAAGGATACTCAAACTGGTGTTCAGGAGCTGACCCCTGTATAGGGGCCTCACCATTCCATTCAGAGCGATTATTAGATACCTGCTTTAAGCAGTGCACCGTAGTAGGTGTGACAAACTCTTCTAGAGTTTTGTGAACCACTGGGATACTGGAGTTTCATTCATGACTAGTGATTACTCTCTCTCTGGTCCTTGAAACTTACTTGTGATAATGCAGTCTAAGGGCATAGTTGTTCCAATTAACCAGTATAAATGTTTCTAAATTTTTTTATTTTAAATGTTTTTTTTTTTATTTTTGAGAGAGAGAACATGTGGGGGGTGGGTGCAGAGAGAGATGGGGACAGAGGATCCAAAGCACGCTCCACACTGACAGCAGAGAGCCCAATGTGGGGCTCGAGCTCACGAACTGTGAGATCATGACCTGAGACGAAGTCAGACACTCAAACTGACTGAGCCACCCAGACACACCATCTCTCAAAAAATTTCAAATAAAATTGCCTTATGATCCAGAAATTCCACTTCTGGTATACATTCAAAAATTGGAAGAATTTCACTATAAACCCCAAACATTGAGACATTTATAAATTCCTGTTTCCACCAAAAGGAAAGTTTTGCTTTGGAAGACCCAAAGGTGCAGCAAAAGATCATATGGATAAAGAAAATGTGGTATGACATACACTGAAATATTATTCAACCTAAAAAAGGATAGAAATTCTGACACATGTTGCAACATGGGTGAACCTTGAAGACATTATGTAAAATGAAAGTCACATAATAATGACCAATACTGCATAATTCCACTTCTAGGAGGTGTCCAAAATAGTCAAACTCATGGAAAGAGAAAGTAGAATGGTAGTTCCCAAGGGCTGTAGGGATGGAGCTATTGTTTAATGAGTACAAATATTCAGTTTTTCAAGATGAAAAGATTTCTGGAAATGGATAGTGGTGCTTGTTGAACAACAATGTAAATGTATTTCATACCACTGAATTGTACACTTAAAAATTGTTAAACTGGTAAAAAGGTATGTTACAATGGTAAAATTTTATAATTAAAATTTTTTAAAGAGATTCTTGTTAAGACTTCTACCCTACCCATCTGCTTTCCACGCAAATATAAAAGAGTGTTACAATGCAAGACCAATTATCAACCATCCATTACCATTCAAATGTGAAGGCACTGGGGAAATGAGGTTAGAGGTGGAAGGAGGAAAATGGAGAGAAGGAGTGGTGTTGGACTGTGGAACATTGATCAAACAAAGAGGGCTCAGAAGTGTGCAATCTGAGCCACGTGCTGGGAAAAATGCCTTTGAAAAAGTTTTGAAGTAAAGGGTGGGAACAGACAAAGAGGATAATTCACACCCTGCTACTTCACAGGGTCCCCCCCTAAGAGCCACTAATCATGATCATTTGCAGATAACAGTGTTGGGAAGCAGGTAAACCTCCAGAATGCAAATCGACATAAATGCTAGGCGTGTTAATAACATGGGACGAGCAATAGTACAGACATATGTCACAGAGTAGGCACCTTGGAAAATACATGTAAGTACAGTTGACTCACAGTAAAGAAACCTAATTAAACCATGTAATTAAGCAGAATAAACCAGCGTGACATAAAACAAAAAAAAGGAAAACCACAGAAACATTCCATTGCCTTCCATATTCTAAATAATGGCTGTAACATAATATATATTCGAGATATACTTACTGAATAAAATTCACCTGAAAATCCAACAATTCACACACATTTTTACTGATTTTTGAGTCAAATGTTTCCGAATTTACTTAGCCAATTCTCACAGCTGAATCTAATTGCAAAATGGCAAATTGTTTATCGTGGCTTTTCTAGTTTTCAATAAACCCTTTCAACACAAATTTTCAGGGGTAAGGATGTTTTTGATGAATGATAATTCTTATCTAGAGAGGTATTTTCTTAGAGTCAGGTTTTCCCTCTAACCCTCCATCTGAGCTGCCCCAGCCTTAGCCACTTCCTGTGTAGGATGGAATTCCCTGCCTTGATCCCTACAACAGGTGGATGTATCAACAAGAGCTCTGGGGTTTGGGTACACCTCCCTCCAGCATGCCTCTCACTGTGGGCTCCTGAGTGCACAGAAATACACTGCAGAGTCCTCCAGCTGTGAAGCTGAGATGACAAGATGGATGGATTTTCTTGCCTTCTGGAAATTCAATGAGTAGCGACCTTCTGTGGCATTTTGTTGGTTGTGAGAATCTTGACGAACAAGGAAAATCATCTCCCCGCGGCTGGGCTGCTTGTACCACAATAGACTATAATTTGGATCGCTGGTGTCATATGTGCATTCCAGGATGACAGCCTCCTTCTCCTGTACTAACATCGCTGGTGGGGCTTGAGTTACCTTTTGGGAAATACTGGATCCTGAAGAAAAAAACATGGGATCAGAGTTTCAGAATAAGTCATCTGGCACAAGGAAATTGTGTTTTACACACTATTATCCCTCCCTTCCAAGGTACCCACAAGACACCACTTATGTCCCCTGTTTTTAGGTCATACAGGAGGAACATTACAATGGGGGCCATCCTTACCCAGCCACATTGAAGCCATTACCACCTTCAGAAGGCTGGACAGAAACATGTTTGAGTTTTTCCACTAGATGGGAAATGTCTTCTTCAATTTCAGAGCTCGGCACCGTGAGGGGAGCCTGCCAGGGTGAAGGAAGGATGGCTGGGTATGTGTTGCTGTTGCCCCAGAACAGGAAATAGAGGTTTCCTGTAGCAAGCTGTGTGGGTCATGTCACACTTCTCTCTGTACCAGCTGAGAGTCTCATTATCCAGACTTCTTTTTGCATTCAGTGACTCTAATGTGTAAAGTCACATCTGAAAATGAATGAGTAAAATTTTATATTGAAATGAGGATTGGTGGTTTAACTACAATATGTTCATTCATTGCATCTGTGATGAAAGTGGGTGGGAGGCACTTACTTAAAAATATGACAACTAAGGGTCACTTTCGGGACACATATACTAAAATTAGAATAATACAGAGAAAATTAGTATGGCCTGTGTGCAAGAATGATGTGAAAATTCATGAAGTATTCTATATTTTTAAAACTACTACATGTAATGTATTATGGAAACAGCATAAGATATAAGAATCATGAAAAAAGATGTAAGAATCGTGTATGCTCACACTATGTTATTTCACGTAAGATAGAAATAAATCACTTTATGATAAGAAGGCAAAATGTTTAGACTAACTGTAGCTCTTTCAATCTACCTATTAGTATGCCAGTATTCTTCCTCACTGTCAATGTCTGTTCAGATGCCTTTTTTGGGGCCAAAGGCTGGAAAATCTAATCACTTTTTGCTGAAAGGTTTAGACTGAAGCCCTCAGATAATAGATCCTGTCACCGAGGTCTCCTTCTTACATTGTTTAGTTTCAACAGCTCAGCTCTGTTTCAGAAAGGCCAGAATAAACATCAGAGTTTGTTCATTAATTATCAAATATTTAAATTTATATTTTTCTCATTACCTCAGTTGAACCACAGTAAGCCCCTGTACTTTGTATGCTCAGTTCTGAAAAGAATATACCAATAGGTGACACCATACACCTCCACAAGACTATTGACCGTATGATGATTGATTGTGATAAGACTTTCTCTGTGTGCACAGATTAAAAGTAAGGTTGTGTCCTAAGGATATTTTTCAACATCATGGCAAAGAGCAAAGATCCATTGCCTCTTACTGTTGACTTCCTGATACAGTAGCAAAGACTTAACATGCTTGTCTCAAAATCATTATAGCTTCAGCTAAATTGGTCAAAGCATCTTCAGAATTTGTACTGCAGTCTCCATGAAATATGATAGAACCACATAGAGTGCAACTGTCAGGCTCTCTAAGTGATAGACTATAACTATCTATAAACACCTAATGTTTTTCTACCACTGGCAGAGTAAATGTGAAATATTATTAATTTCTACTCCTATTACTCAACTCTAACACATTTCTCAATGAAGGGAGCCTCATGATTGCACTTATGTCATTCAAGAAGTGTCCATATCCAGGGTAAATCTGTCAGACACTCTGAGACCAGATTCTGAATTAATAGAATTTTAATAATCTTATCTTAAACATTGAAAGAGACAATACCAGACTGGTCATGCAATTACCACTCCAGAATCCTTTATAAAGTTCAATCACTTAGCAGAAGCAACATTAATTCAAGTGGCTGAACTAATGGATATCTTTTGGGCATGTCAATTTCCAAAAAAAAATTATGTAGTCAGTGTCAGTCAATATGCTTTTAAAGTATTCACACCTTCCAAACACTATAAAGACAGTGAGATTCCTTAACTTTCTTTTATTGACCCTTTCACATAGCTCATGTATCTTATAAGAAAGGAACAGCAAATACATGAATTATTGATGTCTTCGTGTTGTTAAAAAGAAATTTTATCATAATGACGAAAGATCACGATACAAAAGACACTGTAGAAGCTAGGGAAAAATGCCTGAGCAGGCCATCATGCTACGCATACATTTCCAACCAACGTCCTTATGTGAGCACCTCTTTTTTTTTTTTTAATTTTTTAATGTTTATTTATTTTTGAGACAGAGAGAGATACAGCATGAATGGGGAAGGGTCAGAGAGAGAGGGAGACAGGATCTGAAACAGGCTCCAGGCTCTGAGCTGTCAGCACAGAGCCTGACGTGGGGCTCGAACTCACGGACCATGAGATCATCACCTGAGCCGATGTCGGACGCTTAACCGACTGAGCCACCAAGGCACCCCGAGCACCTCTTAAAAAACAGAAAGACCAATCCATGGAAAAGTTTAATAATTCCAATTTGGTTGCAGAATATTTGGCACTAAGCTTGATAACGAGTCCCACATCAGGGGATCTCGGGCCCCGCTTCTGGTAAAACACAAGTCCTGGGTGAGCCCTGCTTCTCTCTCTCTCTCCCTCCCTCTCCTTCTTTCTCTTTACCCCCCCTTCCCAACTTGCACCCTCTCTCTCTTTCCCTTGCTCACTCACACCCTCTCTCTCCCTAAAAAAAAAAAGGCTATGGTTAGTAATGTTTAATTCAATCAAATGTGAAGTTGACTCAGGGAGGTTTGGAACAAGTTGTCTCTACATTAACCATTAGTCCAAATGCCTTTGTGTGCACTGCACTAACGAGGTGGCTAATAAGTGCATATAAAATGTTTCCCATATGCCTCAGAAAGAACGGTTTTAATTATAATGATAACACAAAATTACAAGTCCAAGAATACATTTAATTATCTTAAAACCACAGAGCTTTATTAAGAAAGGAAGACATATGAATGGAAAGAAACAGAACGCTCTGAAACAAATAATCAGATATACACATTAAGGACTTTTATTTTTCACAATCAATTTATACATTTAATTCCATCATAAAAATTAGATTAAAAGTATGTTTAAGTAGCAGAATTCATCTTTCCTTCTTTCTTTAAAAAACATCTACGGATAGCCCATTATATGAAAAAGTTTGTGCTAGGTACTGCGAATACAGCAGTGAATGAAATACAAAATTCTGTCTTCTAAATTCTATGAGAGAGTAATTGTGAACATATACTTAGAGAATTTTGTAAATGAGAATAGATTTCTGAGTTTTATCTTAAGTTCATATTGTCAAGTCATTCCCTATCTTAATTTCTCTCAAACACACAAATAATAGACACCATCACTGGGCTCTAAAGGAAAACCCATGCCACATTTTCTGAAAGAGAAAGTGATCAAATCACATATATGGCTGTCAAATTTTGTCCCAAATACAGAGGAAGAAAATTAGTATGAAACTGTACTTAATTAAAATATTTCACAGAGCTATTGTAAAGCAGATGTTAAATAAAACATTAAAAATAAAATAAAGTAGATGTTAGAGGTGAAAACATGATGGAAGGAATGCTCAAATTAAATTATATTAAGTGAAAAAATCATGTTCCTAATCAGAATATGATTTTTTAAGACTAAAATGAATATTAGCAATAATATCCAATTATAGAAGTATGACTTTCATATTTTTCACTTTATGTATTTCTATATTTGACATGTAATGTTGTAAAATCAGAAAAATAATAAATGCTGCTTGGAAACACAACATTTAAATGCCCATCTCATCCATAGTAAGGACTGAAATATTAGTACTAAGGGGTTATTTATGGGAAAGGCATCTGAATAGCATATGTAAACTCACATTTAAAGCCTGAATTTCAAAATAAAACCTTACTAACTCCCTTCAAGAATTCCATTGAGCAGCAATCATCCAAGAAAATGTTCTAACCCTGTCTGGGTCATCTCGATCCCTGTTGTCTTAAGTTATGCTTTAATGTCTAACACATTAGCTTCCGCCTGCAGACAAACAATAGCACAAACGATCTACTTGAAGTTCTGTGTCAAAGGACAGGGGCTGCCCAGTCACAGGTTTGGGTGCAGGCAGCAGGTGTCTGGGACGCAATGTGCACTTGCTGCACAGAAGTAGACAGCTGAGTCTGCAGGCTGGGCGGCTGCGATGTGCAGGGACAGATGCTTGGCCGTCTTATTCAGTAAAACAGTGAGTCTTTGGTCTTCTTTTTTGGCCACACTTGAACGAATGTCTATAATGAGCTGGGGACCTTTTCCAAGTTCTTGCTTATACCAAGGGAAGTAGTTTGAGGCACTGTCTGAGTAACTACAGGTGATAACACAGCTGTTTCCCTCCTGGACACTCAGGGTGGAAGGATGCTGCTCCACATTCTCTCCTCGGCTGAGCCCTGTGCAGAAAGAAAAGGTCAGAGAAAGGAGAGCAGTTCCCGCGTTATTATGCTTCAGAATTCCCCTTTTCTCCACTACCTGGAGGAAACCTGAGTAAAGCCAGTCTTGACTGCTGAAGACTATCCACTAATTACTCTGTTTCTCATAAACACTCAACTCACAGTGCAGCGGCAGCCACAAGAGCGTGATGAAAGCCCCCTCGGATGTCCTCATGGTTCCTCCCAATTACAATTACAATCACTTTCAGAATTGCCACCTCCAGCCAGCACAGCTACTTCTAGTACCGGCTCGCCCTTCTTTCCTGCATCAGTCAGAGTGGTTTCCCACGTGTCCACCAGCCAATAAGGAGACGGCTGTGCTTCTGCCAGACCTACTCATGCAGATGCTCTACCATGGACCCTCAGCCTGGTCTGTGGCAGCTCAGGTGCACCCTCCTGTGGTCACGTCTGTACTGAACTCACTGGGGAAAACCTTCTTTCCCTACCCCAAGCCTCTGAGGGACTCAGACGCATAATGGCAGCAATACATCAAACAAATTACATCCTAGACCAGAGACTAGATGCACAGGAAGAATGTAAACATTAAGATTTATACCTCTGCATACTACTGGGTCACTGTTAAGTTCAAAAGAGTAGATCCTGTTGCCGTTTACTCACTGATGGGCCTCGTGTACATGTTTGAAATGAGGAAGGAATCATGACTCACTGTCTTAAACAAAGAACATAGAAAACCTTCCCTTTCTGCCAAATCTACCAGCCTCATTTGTCTGTCATGGAGAAAAACTTTCCTAAAAGGAACATGCAAGCCAAAGATTAGAGTAAAAGAGAGAATATCATTTGATATTTCAAATAAGATAACTTTTATCTCAGTCGCTGCTTGTCCGAGCTGTCTGGCCCATGACCTTGCTACTCCCAGAGGACTGACAGTACCAACAGTCAGATGTGGAATCTTCCCTCAGTAAGATGACTGTGACAAAAAGTAGAAGACCAAATTTCAATCATAAGGGAGCAGGGAGATAACTTCCATCACTTACTTATTAATATTTCAACTATAGGAAACAGTTTGACCAAAGATTAGATTAATTTGCATAAAGAAATCTGACATGCTATTAAGAAATCTATTTGAATGTTATGTGTCTTATATTCTGCAAAGTATTGAAAGACAGACTAGACGTGCTGAGCAAACATCAAGCTGCACGCTCAGAAAATATAACCACATATGACTTTATCCTTGAACTGATTTCATTTTCTCAAATCAAGATAGATGGCATGTCTTAAAATGCAATTACCGACTCATGGACTCAGTAGAATTCCTTCTAAAGTATTAGCCAACTATTGTGTCATCCTTCCCCTTCCTGGTCATCACTGGTTCACATTCCATACTCTGTTATTTTTCTCCTAAACTCCTCTACAGTGTTCTCTCCCCAAATTCATTGATAAAGTTCTCTGGACCTATGAGTTTCCAGAATTATTGCCCTCTGTCTAAACCCTTTCTCATCCACTTGAATGTCTTGGAATTTTCTGATGACCTCTGTGAGAATAATTCCACGGAAGTCTAAATCTCGCATGTGCTCAGGAATAGTACCAACAGGAAACAGGCCCTAAAGAATTGATCAGAAGAAATGGTTTCTGGGAAACTAAGACCACTTCATTTCCAAAAGTGGAAGCTCCTTTCTATGATTCATACTCACTGATCCTCTGAAATGAAAAGAATAAAGCTAATCTTCCTTCCATATCTCCCATCCTTCAGGTTTAAAGACAGCTATGGTGAAGAACATCAACTCAATATGTAAATATATGGGTATATATAAAATGTGCTTTTATGTATGTAAAACTTCTTGATTTGGGGAATCTTTCATTCTCTCACCCATTCCCCATAAAATGAGAATTCTCAAACTCTTCCCTAGTCAAATTTCCGTTTTCTCGGATCTAGACACTGAGGTCAATATAGGCACTTTTGAGGTGTGACACACAGAACTGAATGTGATGTTCTGAATGTGAGCATTCATACGAATAATGTTCTTCCATGTATTGACCGTAACACAGATAGATACAGCCATCTCTTGGACAAAATTCCCAACTCCATGATTATTTCAGAGAATATTGCTTTACTTCTTGTCAGAGTGTTGGCCTAGAAAACCTTCATCAAACACCTTCATGGACTCCCAGCTCCAGAAGTCTTCCAAATCCAGTGATCTTTTTTTGTAGACAATGTGTGAGTCATGCTCATTATACTCATCCTGACTTCAAGGGATACCCATCTGGGGTAATAAATATATTTGCTACTTGGGGGAAAGTCCTTAGAAATGCATGTAGGTGTTCAGATGACACTATCACCTTCGGTTCCCTCCTCCAGAAACCAGTGAGTGGAGGATGAGCCTGCAGGTAGAACAACAGTGGCTCAGGCTTAGTCTCCTTTCCTGCCCACGGTGTCAGATATTTACACAAATTACAGCTCTCCATTCAGGCGATCAAACTGTTGGACCATGGCTTTCACAGACCCAAACTACAGAGATCTAAGTGGCTGGACTTGCATTAGATACTTTCTCTTTACCCAGGAGAATGATCATGCAGCAAGGAGGCAGGGGAAGGAAATGAGCAAACTGGTTTCTTTCTCTCCCAGCTCTTTGACTACCTAATTGTTCCATACTGTACCCTTGGATACAGCCTCTGTTTTGTAAAATGAAGTGGACTAAAAAACCCTTTCGAAAGGGCTCTTCCAGCTTTAAATTTGTTTCATACTATATAACACAGCAAATATTTATTGAGGACTGGCTGAGAGCAGTGTGGACTTGTGTGAGTGTGGGGTTAAATTGCATGCATTGTGGAACCCCAAGATTATTTCCACAACCGTATGTGATCTCATAGGTCTGAGGTTTCTCCTAACCAACAGTGGGACCTCTTCAGAAGCAGAGACACAGTCCCCAGGATGAGATCCTATCTGGGTTTTCATTTCTTCCATGAGATCAATAATGAATCAAGGGGAACTAAATCCATACAAAAATGGAATCAAATGGGACTTTATTCACTGAGTGTAAAGACCATCATAAGCAGTGAGATCCAGGTGGCTCCATGGGTAAGCACGGTGTTCTTCTGGAGACCTATTTCTTATATAAATCTATTACATATCATACATACATATCATATGAGGAAAAGAAAATCTCTGCAACTGAGAGAGGCTGGAGGAGGTGGATGAGCTTACTAACATGGAAAGCAAGAAGCACTTTTTTAAAAAAAAAATTTTTTTTACATTTATTTTTGAGAAACAGAGTGAGACAAAGCGTGAACGGGGGAGGGGCAGAGAGAGTAGGAGACACAGAATCTGAAGCAGGCTCCAGGCTCTGAGCAGGCAGTCAGCACAGAGCCTGATGCAGGGCTCGAACCCACGAACTGTGAGATCATGACCTGAGCCGAAGTCGGACGCTGAACCGACTGAGCCACCCAGGCGCCCCAAGAAGCACTTTTTAAAACAGCCTAACTACTTTCTGGATTCTGGCTTTCTCCTTGAAGATTTAGTATGGAGGTTCAAAATTTCCAGCCAGGACTGCTTATATAATTTTTAAGATTGATTCAAAAGGAAAATTTGAGATCTTCATTCACACTTGATCTTAGCCAAAAGGCTGAGAAGCAATTGAGATCTTTATTCCAAAAGGAGGCTCATTAGGTAATGTTTCTAGTAGAACCATTTTTCTAAAATGCTTTAACTCTTCATTTCATGTCTCTGAATTTAATTTTTTAAAGGTTTTCATTTTTTTCAGCTATTTTAGGGTTCAATGAAAACTTAGGAAGCACATACTGAGGTTTCTATTCCACCTTCTGCACGGCCTCTCCCATTATCAACTTCCCCATGGCAGTGGTGTACCTTTAACAATGGATGAACCTATGTTGACACATTGTATCACCCAAAGTCCTCAGTTTACCAGGGGTTCACTCTTGGTGTTACACATTTTATGGTTTTGAACAAATGTACAATGGCATGTATCCACCACTGTAGTATCATAGTGAGTAGGTTCACTACACTAAATATTCTCTGTGCTCTGCTCACCCCTCCTGCTCCCCTCAACCCTTGGAAACCACAATCTTTTTTTTTCAATATATGAAATTTATTGTCAAATTGGTTTCCATACAACACCCAGTGCTCATCCCAAAAGGTGCCCTCCTCAATACCCATCACCCACCCTCCCCTCCCTCCCACCCCCCATCAACCCTCAGTTTGTTCTCAGTTTTTAAGAGTCTCTTATGCTTTGGCTCTCTCCCATTCTAACCTCTTTTTTTTTTTCCTTCCCCTCCCCCATGGGTTTCTGTTAAGTTTCTCAGGATCCACATAAGAGTGAAACCATATGGTATCTGTCTTTCTCTGTATGGCTTATTTCACTTAGCATCACACTCTCCAGTTCCATTCATATTGCTACAAAGGGCCATATTTCGTTCTTTCTCATTGCCCTGTAGTACTCCATTGTGTCTATAAACCACAATTTCTTTATCCATTCATCAGTTGATGGACATTTAGGCTCTTTCCATATTTTGGCTATTGTTGAGAGTGCTGCTATAAACATTGGGGTACAAGTGCCCCTATGCATCAGTACTCCTGTATCCCTTGGGTAAATTCCTAGCAGTGCTATTGCTGGGTCATAGGGTAGGTCTATTTTTAATTTTCTGAGGAACTTACACACTGTTTTCCAGAGTGGCTGCACCAATTTGCATTCCCACCAACAGTGCAAGAGGGTTCCCATTTCTCCACATCCTCTCCAGCATCTATAGTCTCCTGATTTGTTCATTTTGACCACTCTGACTGGCGTGAGGTGGTATCTCAGTGTGATTTTGATTTGTATTTCCCTGATGAGGAGCGACGTTGAGCATCTTTTCATGTGCCTGTTGGCCATCCGGATGTCTTCTTTAGAGAAGTGTCTATTCATGTTTTCTGCCCATTTCTTCACTGGGTTATTTGTTTTTCAGGTGTGGAGTTTGGTGGGCTCTTTATAGATTTTGGATACTAGCCCTTTGTCCGATATGTCATTTGCAAATATCTTTTCCCATTCCGTTGGTTGCCTTTTAGTTTTGTTGGTTGTTTCCTTTGCTGTGCAGAAGCTTTTTATCTTCATAAGGTCCCAGTAATTCATTTTTGCTTTTAATTCCCTTGCCTTTGGGGATGTGTCAAGTAAGAGATTGCTACGGCTGAGGTCAGAGAGGTGTTTTCCTGCTTTCTCCTCTAGGGTTTGGATGGTTTCCTGTCTCACATTCAGGTCCTTTATCCATTTTGAGTTTATTTTTGTGAATGGTGTGAGAAAGTGGTCTAGTTTCAACCTTCTGCATGTTGCTGTCCCGTTCTCCCAGCACCATTTGTTAAAGAGACTGTCTTTTTTCCATTGGATACTCTTTCCTGCTTTGTCAAAGATTAGTTTGCCATACGTTTGTGGGTCTAGTTCTAGGGTTTCTATTCTATTCCACTGGTCTATGTGTCTGTTTTTGTGCCAATACCATGCTGTCTTGATGATGACAGCTTTGTAGTAGAGGCTAAAGTCTGGGATTGTGATGCCTCCTGCTTTGGTCTTCTTCCTCAAAATTACTTTGGCTATTCGGGGTCTTTTGTGGTTCCATATGAATTTTAGGATTGCTTATTCTAGTTTCGAGAAGAATGCTGGTGCAATTTTGATTGGGATTGCATTGAATGTGTAGATAGCTTTGGGTAGTATTGACATTTTGACAATATTTATTCTTCCAATCCATGAGCAGGGAATGTCTTTCCATTTCTTTATATCTTCTTCAATTACCTTCATAAGCTTTCTATAGTTTTCAGCATACAGCTCTTTTACATCTTTGGTTAGATTTATTCCTAGGTGTTTTATGCTTCTTGGTGCAATTGTGAATGGGATCAGTTTCTTTATTTGTCTTTCTGTTGCTTCATTGTTAGTGTATAAGAATGCAACTGATTTCTGTACATTGATTTTGTATCCTGCAACTTTGCTGAATTCATGTATCAGTTCTAGCAGACTTTTGGTGGAGTCTATCGGATTTTCCATGTATAGTATCATGTCATCTGCAAAAAGCGAAAGCTTGACTTCATCTTTGCCAATTTTGATGCCTTTGATTTCCTTCTGTTGTCTGATTGCTGATGCTAGAACTTCCAACACTATGTTAAACAATAGCGGTGAGAGTGGGTATACCTGTCGTGTTCCTGATCTCAGGGAAAAAGCTCTCAGTTTTTCCCCATTGAGGATGATGTTAGCTGGGAAACCACAATCTTTTTACTGTCTCCACAGTTTTGCCTTTTCCAGAATGTCATGTAGTTGGAATCATAACATATGTAGCCTTTTCAGATTGGCTTCTTTAACTTACTAAAATGCATATAAGTTTCCCCTATCTCTTCATGGCTTGATAGCTCAGAATTATATTTTTATAATTTTTAGCACTGAACATATTCCATTGGTTGGATATACCACCATTTATCTACCCATTTGCCTATTCAAAGACGTGATGCTACTCCCAAATTTTGGCCATTATGGATAAAACCGCTATAAAACACCTGTATACAGGTTAGTGTGTGGACATAAGTTTTCAAACTCTTTGGTTAGATACTCAGGAAAGTCATTGCTGGGTCATATGGTAAGAGTATGTTTAGTTGTGTGAGAAATTGCCAAACTGTTTTATTGAAATGGCCATGTATACACTTCCATTTTGTAGTAATTTACCAACAAAATTTACTATACCCTTTTACAACATGTCAAAGCCGCAGGTAGTCCAAAGCACGCACAGGCGCAACAGGTGGTCCCGCCCACTGCCCAGCTCACACACAACCTGCTGTGACCGAGAACCTGAGCCTGCATGTGTTCGCACGCTGTGTCCTGCTGCCCGTGGACCTCCTCTGCTCATGCATATGTTCTACCCTCTAACAGGACTTCACTTACAAAACACCATTACAAAGATAAAATTATTTTAATTTCGAGACAGTGATGGCAGAGCATTAAAACAAGGCCAGGGCTCCTTCTGAGAGTCAAAGTGCTGTGGAATTGCACAGGTCACATGCTCTAGAAGCTGGCTCTGCACCCAGTTTCTGGGAGTCTGTCCATTTATGTCCACCATAATTGTCAAGGCTTCCTAGCAACGCCCTTTCATCAACATAAAAACAGTGCAAGCTGGAATTCAGTTTGTGTTTTAATTATTCCACATGCAAGTTTGAACTTTGAGTTTGGAGTCAGAAGTCTTTGTCTCTGCCTACAACAGAGAAGAGTTTCTTTTAGAGTAGTTCCAGAATATTTATACTTCATTTCCCTAATGGTGAATGATGCTACAAAATCATGAGTAATACATTCACTCAAAACACAAGGAAAAGCAATGGATTTCAATGGAACAGAAGGAAAATTTCCATGAGCTCTTCCACCCAAGGTGCTATTTAGAAATGACAATTGGGTACTTTTGTCAGTGATATATATAAACACATTGTAAAAACTGATCATTAGAAATCCTTTTGTGATTCTGAAGACTCTTCTACATCAGGTAGCTAGCAGATAAGCTCTCATGTCACCTCAGATGCTCTAATTTAGGAATAATATGACCTCAACCAAGTCACTTTTGCTTTAAAATCCTCACCTTATTCGTGCATAAAATAAAAGTACTTATTACAGGGCATTATCTTACCAAAATAGAAAATAATTGTAATAAGTTAAGTAGAGTGGTTGAACTTCAATAAAAATTGTTTTATTATATTTGTATTTCCAGGAGTGTAAAAGCCGAATACAAACTTTAAAAAACATTACACACGTTCTGTTTTATTTTCTTTGAAAAAAAAAAAAAACCATGTGCAGTTAACTGAAAAATTTAGTCATCTCTTAGTCATATGGTCATGGTTGATGACCATATATGTTTTCAAGCCTTTTCCCTCTGAGTAATTTACATATAATTTATATGCTAGCTGCCAGGAGATATGTTTCAACTGGGCATTGGATATTGGCATCTCCGTCAACTACTCCAATGGTTCCATGGTAGAGCTTTTTACCTGGAAAGGGCTTTCTGGGAAGAAAAAGGGCAAGAAAAGCAAAAGTGAAATGACAGCCCTGATGGGTTACTTTTAGGAGAGAAAAAAGTACTGTAACATAAGTATGAAAATGTGCAAAAACTCCTGTGTGGGCAAATAAGTGCCTGCCCCATGAAGAGCTGGGGCCACGAGCCCAGCTGCATTTTGGGGACAGGCTGCAGAGCAGCAGGGAGCACTGTGCCTCCACCGCACACAGATAGGTGGCTGAGTCTTCCTGCTGGGAGGCCCTGATGTGCAGGCTGCTGTGCCGGTCTTTAGTGTTCACCGTGCAGTTCAACCTCCCATCCTGCTTCATCCCTGAAGTGATGTAAAACAGCCGGGTGGGGCTGCCGCCCCCGGGGTTCTCTCGGAACCACTGCACGCTTTTCACCGAGCTGGAAAAATTGCACCTCAGGGTAGAGCTGGCTCCCTCCTGGAGGCTCAGGGCTGCAGGTGTCTGCTCCACGTCCATCCCTCTCACCCCTGCTTGGAAAGACAAAACCAAACACAAAAGAAGTCACTGCAGAGCCACTGAGGCAGTTTTCAAACCCATAAAGTATTCCCGGGAACACCCGCTGAGGGTGTAGACCCTGCAGGAGCTCTGTGCAGCTCCCCCTCCACTGCGGGCTGTGAACCTCCCCAGCCCCCGTCTGGGACGCCCCCACTCACAGCAAACCTGCACCCACAGAAGCCCCAGCAGGGCTCCCCGCTGTCTCTTCATGACTCCTTGTCTGGTCGCTGATGTGCCTTCACCCCTACTCTGAAGAGTGTAGAGTCTTGGGTCAGAGAAGTTGTGTTGTCAACAGTCACCACGTCCCTCCAGAATCACTGAGCACCAATCACACCTGAACCCTGTCAGTCCCGGAACTGAAACTCCACCCACAGCGGCCCAAGAGACTGCAGAGCAATGTATCCAAAACTGTGCTTGCCAACGGTGCAGGGAGGTAGGGACGATATTTCCAATATGTGAAGTTATAAGAGTTTTTTTTTTCCCTGAAAATACTTTTTGTAAGAAATTTGTGGATTAGAGGAAAGTGGATAATATTTCTGTATAAGTCAGTGTGTCAATGGGTTACAAAGAACCTTGAAAAGTCACAGGGAAGAGTAACCCATCACCCAAATTGCATGGTTTGATAGACAATGTGAGAATTCAATTATATAAAAATACTAATAAAGGGAAATTATATGATAGCGTGTATTGTGGAAGTAAATATAATTTCTTGAAATCAAGAGAGTTCTAGAAACCACGATGGACAGTCACCATCTGCACAGAAAATGATTCCAAGCAGAATTTAGTTGGTGAATAATAAGATGTTTGTATAATGTCCACTCTGATTTAATATACACCTCTCCGCCTCTCTTGTGCAACCCGTGGACACCCTGCTCACCCACACAGCTGATTTTTGCTGGTCTACATGCTACTGGTCAAAGTAAATATTGTAGCCTCCCTTTTCTTCCATTTTTCTTCCTTATTTTTTTCTCTTCTCTTCATTCTCATTCCTTCCACTCTGAGCAGAGATAAATGAAAAGGTAGGCTGTCTGGGATATTGAAATAATTTCTATGTCAGTGGGTTTGTGTGATTTTATTGATAACCATGGAAAACAGGTAATAGGATGTTTTCCATTGAGCTTCCACAGTCACAATGCCCAGAAATATTCTTATCCTGGTACTTGTGCTCAGCGAGTCATCCTCACAGGGTATTTATGGAGATATGGGTTCCACCTTTTTGAAGTTTATGTGGAATGGCAGAACTGGAAACCTGAGATGAATTTTAGGCAAACAATGTCCCCCTTCCCCCCCCCCCAACCTTTGCTATTTATAATTTGACTGGGTCACATGACTTCTGTTCTCTCTTCAACTGTTCAACTCTTGGACCATCACAAAGTCTTTGTTTCTTACAAAGCCTAGAGTGCCCCCTAGAGGACTGAAACAATCAGCAAAGACCACTTTATACCAAGCAACTCAGCAGACACAGAGCCCCCCAGCCCCATTCATTCCATGCTTCCTGATGAAGGAAATGCAGATGGTCAAAATAGAAGGTAACTGCTCAGATTGAATGGGGATTAAAAATGAACCAAAGCCCACATGTAAAATGGAATTTCATGGAAATTGATATCAGAAAATATTTTGATAAATCTCAACCTGTGCTGTTTACTTGATTTCTTTAACTTAGTTCAAAATAAATCTACAGGGGCATCTGGATGGCTCAGTTGGTTAACTGCTGGGCTCTTGGTTTCAGCTCAGGTCATGATCTCATGGTTTGTGGGTTTGAGCCCCACCTCGGGCTCTGTGCTGACAGCACAGAGCCTGCTTGGGATTCTCTTTCTCCCTCTGTCTCTGCCACTCCCCTGTCCATGCACTCTCTTGCTCTCTCTCTCTCAAAATAAATAAATAAACTTAAAAACTTTTTTAAATAAACCCATAGAAGAGAGGGGCCAAGATGGCAGAGCAGCATGGAACTTCTCAGCTTTTCTTGTCCCTGAAATGTAGCTAGATCAGCACCAAACCATATTGCACACCTAGAAAATTGATCTGAGGATTAACACAACAATCTGCATAACTTGAGCCACAGAACTTGGCAAGTACACAGTACAGAAAGGTAAACTTGGAGAGACAGAAGCCACAGAGGGTAGGGAACTGTTTTTGCAGAGAGAGGACAGAGAAAGTGGGGAGAGTACAGGAAAAGCACTCCTCCTGAAGCAGCTGGAGAGAAAGAAAAAGGTGGAAACACCCAAAGTGACTGAACAAGAAAGGAAGAAAGGAGAAAGGAGATGGTTTCAATACCAATAGGACTCTATAAACAGGGGAGAGCAGTGTCAGAAAGTCCATAGCTCAATACCTGGTGGTACTCTGGTGGGAAAAGTGAATACCCTGGAGCAGGCAGCAAGGTCCGAGGGATCCATTGGCCACACAGGGAGTAGAAGTTCCCCTGCTTGGAGGACATTTGGTAGAGGCTATAGGACCTCCCCACAGGCAAAGGTCCCATTGGACACCAGAGAACAGCCATGTTTGCTGATATTGGAACCAAAGTGCCAGGGTGTGGTGAAACCTGGCACCGGCTGTGTGTTGTGCTTTCCCATAATCTCTGAACCTCTACTCCTGTGTGATCACATGAACTTTTTTCTGGGGCAAACATGCACCCAGCCACAATCTCTGAACCTCTGCAACAGTGCAACCACACAAACATTCCCAAGGCAAAGCCAGCAACCAGCCCTTGCTCCTGGAAACCCTCCCCCAGAGGGTCAGAGCAGGTCCAAGCTGCAGGGCTCTCAGAAATGAGGGGAATGTAAACACAGCCCCATATGAGATATAATTCAGGAGAGAGGTGCAACCTGGCAGACTGCTGGCTTGGACATGAACAGTGTAGAAGAAGGAAGTGGATGGAAGCCAGAGACAAAGGAAGGGTACTTGATTGATGGTCGGTGAGAGCAGAGTTCCAGTGCCATAGACTGGAAGATGGGTGACACCATTTCCACCTCTCCCACGCATGTGCATATATGCGCATGCGAGCCACAGCAATCCACCCCAGTAAGCTAAGCACCACCACCTAGTGGAGAACCCAGCCATTACGTTAACCCCATCCAACCACACCAACCAAGCTCAAGCCCTAGAGAACCACCACAAATCTATCCACAGGCTTAGTGTATGGACTATAAAGTGCTTCATAGTTAGACTTCTAGGGAAACTGGATGTTATTCGAATTTCATTCTGTTCATTGGTCCATCTATTTGAGGTTTTTTGTTTTGTTTTTTGCTTTTGTTTTTTTTGCTTTTTCTTGGATACAGAAAGAGAAAGAATTTATTCTTATTTTCTGCTTTTTAAAGCAATTTGTATAACTTTTTTATTATATTTTTTAATTTTTTGTATACACACACACACACACACACACACACACACATATACCACACACATATACAATGGAATACTACTTGGCAATGAGAAAGAATGAAATTATGCCATTTGCAGCAATGTGGATGGAAATGGAAGGTATTATGCTGAATGAAATAAATCAGTCAGAGAAAGGCACATATCATATGTTTTCACTCATATGTGGATCTTGAGAAACTTAACAGAAGACCTTGGGGGGAGGGAAGGGGAAAAAATATTTACAAACAGAGAGGGAGGGAGGCAAACCATAAAAGACTCTTAAATACAGAGAACAAACAGGGTTGATGGGGGTTTGGGGGAGAGGGGAAAATGGGTGATGGGCACTGAGGAGGGCACCTATTGGGATGAGCACTGGGTGTTATATATAAGCAATGAACCACGAGAATCTACCCCCCAAAACAAGAGCACACTTTACACACTATATGTTAGCCAATTTGACAATAAAATATATTTTAAAAATTTGTTTAACTTTTTTACTATGTTTTTTATTTTGTAAATTTTTTATTCTATTTTGCTTTCTTCATTTCATTTTATTGTATTGTATTGTATTGTATACATCTTTAAATTTTTTTTAATTTTTCTTATTTTTTCTTTTCTTTTCCTTTTTTCTCCATTATATCAAGCTTCTTTCAACAGCCAGACCAAAACATACCTAGGATCTAGTTTCCTTTTGTTTGATTTTTTGTGTTGTTTTTAATTTTTTAATTTTAATTTTTTATTTTATTAATTCTTTGTCTTTCTCCAAAATGACAAAATGAAGGAATTCACTCCAAAAGAAAGAACAGAAAGAAATGACAACCAGTGACTTAATAAACACAGATATCACCAAGATGTCTGAACTAGAATTTAGAATCATGATAATAAGAATACTAGCTGGGGTTGAAAAAAGCATAGAATCCCTTTCTGCAGAGATAAAAGGAGTACAATCTAGTCAAGACAAAATTAAAAATGCTATAACGGAGATGCAATTTCAAATGGATGACACCATGGCAAAGAAGGATAAGGCAGGGCAGCAAATCCGCAATACAGAAGACAAAATTATGGAGAATAAATGAAGCAAAAAAAAAAAGAGGGAAACTAAGGCAAAAAAGCATGATATATAAGAATTAGAGAACTCAGTGACTCATTACAAAGTAATAACATCCGAATCATAGGAGATCCAGAAGATGAAGAGAGAGAAAAAGGGGTAGAAGGGTTTTGTGAGCAAATCATAGCAGAAAACTTTCCTAACCTAGGGAAAGACACAGGCATCAAAATCCAGGAAGCACAGAGAAATCCCAGTAGATTCAACAAAACTGACCACCAATAAGGCATATCATGGTCAAATTCACAAAATACAAAGACAAGGAAAGAATTATGAAAGCAGCAAGGGAAACAAAAGTCCTTAACATACAAGGGAAGACAGATCAGGTTCACAGCAGACCTATCCACAGAGACTTAGCAGGCCAGAAAGGAGTGGCAGGATATAGTCAATGTGTTGAATCAGAAAAATATGCAGCCAAGGATTATTTTTTTTCTTTTTTAATTTTAATGTTTATTTTTGAGGGAGAGAGAAAGAATGTGAGTGGGCAAGGGGCAGAGAGAGAGGAGACACAGAATCTGAAGCAGTCTCCAAGTTTGAGCTGTCAGCACAGAGCCTTACACAGGGCTCAAACTCATGAACCGTGAGATCATGACCTAAGCCGAAGTCAGGCACTTAACCAACTGAGCCACCAATGTGTCCCTACAGCCAAGAATTCTTTATCCAGCAAGGCAGTCATTCAAAATAGGAGAGACAAACAGTTTCCCAGACAAACAAAAATTAAAGGAGTTTGTGACCACTAAACCAGCCCTGCAAGAAATTTTGAGGGGGACTCTCTGAGGGGAGAAAACATGAAAAATAAATAAATAAATACCAAAAACAACAAGGACTAGAAAGGAATAGAGAACACCACCAGAAACTCCAACTCTACAGGCAACACAGTGGCAATAAATTCATATCGTTTAGTACTCACTCTAAATGTCAATGGACTAAATGCCCCAATCAGAAGACATAGGATAATATAATGGATAAGAAAACAAGATCCATCTATATGCTGTTTACAAGAGGCCCATTTTAGACCCAAAGATACCTTCAGATTGGAAGTAAGGGGATGGAGAACCATCTATCATGCTAATGGTCACCAAAAGGAAGCCAGAGTAGTCATACTTACATCAGATGCCCTAGATATTAAAATAAGGACTGTAACAGATGAAGAAGGGTATTATATCACAATTAAGGGGTCTATCCACCAAGAAGATCTAACAATTGTAAACATATGCCCCTAATGTGTAACACCCAAATATATAAATCAATTAATCACAAACATAAAGAAACTCATTGATAATAATACCATAATAGTAGGGACTTCAACATCCCACTTAGAGCAATGGACAGATCATCTAAGCAGAAAATCAACAAGGAAACAATGGCTTTGAATGACATACTAGACCAGATGGACCTAACAGACATATTCAGTACATTTCACCCTAAAGCAACAGAATACACATTCTTCTCAATTGCACAAGGAACATTCTCCAGAATAGATCACATGCTGGGACACAAATTAGCCCTCAACAAGTACAAAAAAGATCAAGATCATACCGTGCATATTTTCAGAGTACAATGCTATGAAACTCGTAATCAACAACAAGAAAAAAATTTGGAAAGACAACAAATACTTGGAGATGAAAGAACATCCTACTAAAGAATGAACAGGTTAACCAAGAAGTTAAAGAGGAAATTAAAAAGTACATGGAACCTAATGAAAATGATAATACCACAGGGGAGCCTGGTTGGCTTAGTTGGTTAAGTGTCTGACTTTGGCTCAGGTCATGATCTCACAGCTTGAGATCACAGCTTGTGACTTTGAGCCCCATCAGGCTCTGTTCTGACAGCTCAGAGCCTGGAACCTGCTTCAGATTCTGTGTCTCCCTTTCTCTCAGCCCCTCTCTCTGCTCAAGCTTGCTCTCTCTCTCTCTCTCTCTCTCTCTCTCTCTCTCTCCCTCAAAAATAAACATTAAAAAATTTTTTAAATAAATAAAAAAAGAAAATGATAAGACCACAGCCACAAACCTCTGGGATACAGCAAAGGCAGTTATAAGAGGGACATATATAGTAATCCAGGCCTTTCTAAAGAAGGAAGAAAGGTCTCAGAAACACAACCTAACCTTACATCTTAAAGAGTTGGAAAAAGAACAGCAAATAAACCCCAAACCAGCAGAAGATGGGAAATAATAAAGATTAGAGCAGATATCAATGATATCGAAATTACAAAAAACAGTAGGACAGATCCAGGAGTTTGTTCTTTGAAAGAATTAACAAAATTGATAAACATGTAGCCAGTTTATTCGAAAAGAAAAAAGAAAGGACCCAAATAAATAAAATCAAGAATGAAAGAGGAGAGATCACAACCAATGCCACAGAAATACAAACAATAATAAGAGAATATTATGAGCAATTATATGCCAATAAAATGGGCAATCTGGAAGAAATGGATGAATTCCTAGAAACATATAAACTACCAAAACTGAAACAGGAAGAAATAGAGAATTTGAACAGACCCATAACCAATAAAGACATTGAATTAGTAATCAAAAATATCCCCCCCCCCCAAAAAAAAACAAGAGTCCAGGGCCAGATGGCTTTCCAAGGGAATTCTACCAAACATTTAAGAAAGAGTTAACACCTATTCTTTAAGCTGCTCCAAAAAATGGAAATGGAAGAAGAACTTCCAAACTCTTTCTATGAAGCCAGCATTATCTTGAATCCAAAACCAGAGACCCCACTAAAAAGGAGAACTATAGAACAATTTCCCTGATGAACATGGATGCAAAAATTCTCAACAAGATACTAGCCATCCATATCCAACAATACATTAAAAGAATTATTCACGACAATCAAGTGGGGTTTATACCTGGGATGCAGGGCTGGTTCAATATCCTCAAACAATTAACGTGATTGATCACATCAGTAAAAGAAAGGACAAGAACCACATGATCCTCTCAATAGATGCAGAGAAAGCATTTGACAAAATAGAGCATCTTTCTTGATCAAAAACCCTCAAGAAAGTAGGGATAGAAGGATTGTACCTCAAGATCATAAAAGCCATATACAAAAGACCCACCACTAATATCATCTTCAATGGGGACAAACTGAGAACCTTTCCCCCTAAGGTCAGGAACATGACAGGGGTGTCCACTCTAACCACTATTATTCAACATAGTATTGGAAATCCTAACCTCAGCAATCAGACGAAACAGAGAAAGAAAGGGCATCCAAATCAGCCAGGAGGAAGTCAAACATTCACTCTTCTCAGATGACATGATACTCTATCTGGAAAACCCAAAAGATTTCACTAAAAAACTGCTAGAACTGATCCATGAATTCAGCAAAGTTACAGGATATAAAATCAATGCACAGAAATCAGTTGCATTCTCCTATACACCAATAATGAAGCAGCAGGAAGAGAAATCAAGGAATTGATCCTGTTTACAACTGCACCAAAAACCATAAAAAAAAAACAACAACACAGGAATAAGCTTAACCAAAGTTGTGAAAAATCTATACACTGAAAACAATAGAAAGCTTATGAAAGAAATTGAAGAAGACACAAAAAAGTGGGAAAAAAATCCAAATCCATGCGCATGGACTGGAAGAAGAAATATTGTTAAAATGTCGATACCACCCAAAGCAATCTACATATTCAATGGAATCCCTATCACAATAACACCAGCGTCTTTCACAGAGCTAGAACAAATGATGCTAAAATTTGTGTGGAACCAGTAAAGACCTCAAATAGCCAAAGCAATCCTGAAAAAGAAAACCAAAGCTGGATGCATCACAATTCTGGAAGATGATAGAAACATCAGTGGTTGTCAGGATTAGAAGGGGGACAGGAAGAATTTTTGTAAGTAAAAGAAAGCTGAACTGATAAGCAAAAATAAAAAACTTTAATAATACACAGGATTTGGATTGGGTGTATTTGGGTGGGAATTTTTCATATGCTCTTTTCCTCAGAAATCAACTTCCAATTTTCTGCTGGTTTAGAAAGTGATCATTGCTTGTTATAAAGGGCCGTGGAGTGCATGGCTATTCTATTACCTAGGAATTTTCTCACTCCATCCACTTATTTACCTTCCCTACGTGCCAATAACTTCAATACACGTATACGTACACATGCGTGTGTATGCAAACACACACATATACCAACGTAGGCAACATCCTCCTCCTCAGTTATTCAAAATATTCAAAAATATGTGGGGTTTCTTTTCCCTCAGCCTTTCCAGAGGGCACAGCACACACAGGTATTTGTACACCAGATGTCGTTTTCTTCTTTATCGAATCTTTCATGAAAGTTTGCATTTCTCCATATACTGCTCATTCTCTACAATTTGTTGGCCTCACTGTCTGCTGATAGCTTCTTTTCTGTTTCTATTTGGGTTTGTGGGTTTCTGCTCTGTAGGATGTTTTTCCTATCATTTGAATAGAGTTTTAGAGAAATCAAGAGATAACTTTGTATTTTTTATCTACCATTGTTTTTTCTAACGATTATATTTTTAGGTAATCTCTACATCCAACATAGGGCTTGAACTGATAACCCCAAGATCAAGAGTCACATGCTCTACCACCTGCACCAACCACGCACCCTTAGTCTACCATGTTTATCCAAATGTCTGAGAAAAATACTTAGTATATAACCTTTTGAATTACTTAAAGTATCTTTTAGCATACATTGATATTTATAGAAGTTGAAAATATAGTAAAACCTTGGATTTCAAACACCTTGTTCTGCAGGTGTTTGGAAGATGAGCAAACAGTTCTAATAAATTTTAACTTGATAAATGAGTGATGTCTTGCAATATGAGTAGTACCTGATCCTGAACATCTCATGATCACAATTGAGCCAATGGTTTTCTCTCTCTTTCGCTGTGGAATTGTGGGTGATGGTCTCCCATGCTCAGATGCTCAGCCTCAGGCTGTGGTGTTTGGCAGAAATCAGTGATTTTTCAGAATGTTGGAAGGTGCCCACAACTGGCCCTTGGACATTTTTTGTCATTTCAAAGCACCTATGGACAGTGTATGGACACTCTTGCTTTTCCATACAAGAGTGAGCTTAGGAATGCTGTGCTTCACTCTAGGTCAGGCTGCCTGCAGATATAGACCCTTTCCTCTGCTGCCTTATTGCCAGTTACATTAAATACAGTATGTGACAAGAGTTTATTAACACTGTACTGTAGTCAACATCCATGCGAGTGTATACAGTAGCCCCCATGCAGAAAAAGGTTGAAAGGAAAGGTGGTAAGAAGAAGGAGATGATTACAGTGGAAGTTGAGAAAGAAGTCATGGAGAAGTACCAATAAGGTATGCGAGTGGCCAAAATTCCAAGGTTTTATGAGAAGTCTACATCTGCATCTCCTCTATAGAGGAGGAGGAGGAGGAAAAGATGGAGGAATCCCTCACTTCAAATGACTTTAGGGAGATGTGTAAAATGTGGAAATAGTGCAAAATTTTGTAGACAATCACCACCTGAATAACGCTGTAGCAGTGCGAGCAATGAATCCTTTTAACAACAATGCAATGTCACATTTCTGCAAAATCCTCAAAAGGAGGCAAAAGCAAGTGTCATTGGATAGGTTCCTTGTTAAAGTTGCAAGAAAAAAAGATTCCATTGAGCCAATAGATAGCAATGATTCCATTAGTGATAGTGAAAGTCATCCTACATACTAACCTTCCTCTCTCTTATCTCCCTCACACCGGTCACAAAGGTTTTCAAAGGGAAGTGCAAGGTTAATCTGTTTATTTTTCCTTATGATTAGTATGTTCTTTTTATTTTGTATTATATTACAGTACTGTAATCATTTTTAAATGAATATTTTTGGGTTGTAGAATGAATCATCTAAGTTTCCATGATTTCTTATGGGGAAATTTCCTTTCATATACAAGTGCTTTAGATTACAAGCATGTTTCCAGAGCAAGCTATGCTCGCAAACCAAGGTTTGACTGTAAAATTTACATTTTAACCAATTAAATAAAAAAATAATTTTTTTAAATTTTTTAATGTTTATTTATTTTTGAGATACAGAGAGAGACAGCGTGAGCAGGGGAGGGGCAGAGAAAGAGGTGGACACAGAATCTGAAGCAGGCTCCAGGCTCCGAACTGTCAGCACAGAGCCTGACATGGGGCTCGAACTCACAAACCACGAGATCATGACCTGAGCTGAAGCCAGATGTTTAACTGACTAAGCCACCCAGCTGCCCCATAAAAAATTAATTTAAATCACGAATATATAACTAATATATAAGGAAATGTATTAATATTCTGATCATGGCTCACTCATAAAATCAGCTGATAAGGAGAGAATATTTAAAGAAGATTGTAATATTTGCAAAGTCTGGCAGTATATTTGCAGGGCAATGCAGAGTTTGCTTTTTCTATCATCATTTTCACTATTTCTCCTCATCCCATATCATTTCCAAAACCCATGATTTTTCTCCCTCTGGGAGAGACATCGGAGAAATCTATAGGATTTTCTGCCAGTATGACCTATGTATCTATATTGTTATAAAAAGTCAGTCCAAGAGCATTTAATCTCACCATATTGCCTGAGCACTGAAAACCATCTCACTCGAGTTCTTACTGTTCCAAAGCCAACTGATCTACTTAACTGGCCTGGACAGGAGTCATTTCCTCAATCATGTGTCTGCCCCCTCCCTTCATTTTGAACATCAGCCTGTGTCTACCATCTGATTTACTAGAAAAGAAACTAGGCCACAGGTCCCTTGCCTCTCTTTGATTGTCACTTCCACATGTTCCCCTCCTGTCTTCCCGCCCCTTCTTTCTCTATTCAAACCTGGTTTGGGGCTGCAGCTCTTCCTTCACCTCTCCTGCCCATCCTCTGTCAGGAAGACATGGGGCGGACACCACCTTCTCGGGCACACCCTGGCTCTCTCAGTGTGTCATTGGACACAGCAATACCCACCGGGGGGGCCTCAGCAGCTTGTGGGGCTGGACTTTCACTGCAGGGTGAGCAAGACACCACTTCAATGTTATGTGGTTCCACCTTGAAATTACTTAGGTCCTGGCTTAGGAACTATTGCATTTATATTGCACTAATGAACAGCTGGGTTTGGGGAGTGTTCCTTCTGGTTCCCATGCTCTAGCCATTTGTATGACTTGCGTATCAAGCAGACACTGAGGGGCAACCACCATACACTGTGCTGGAACCAGAGAAGATCAGAGACATTCAGTATCTGGGCCCCTGTTCTGCTCAGAGTTTGTGTTCAGCTCCCCCTGCAGTCCCTGTCACTGTGTCACGCAGGGCACAGTAGTACACAGCCGAATCTGACGCTTGCACTGAGGCCTTCTCCAAGTGGAAGGATTTGGATTTTCCGTCGTAGGTGGCTTCAAAACCTTTGTGACTTCCCTTCTCCTTGTCCCTAAAGGCTTTCAGGAGCAGCTGTGGACCTTCTCCGGGATACTGGACATACCAGAAAAGAGTGGGGGACACTGCTGTTGAATAAGTACAGTTTATAGTCAGGGGCTCCCCTTCGAAGAGGGTCACTGGGCCTTCCATCTGCGTCACTGAGTCTCCGTGGGTTTGTCCTGGGAAAAAAGAAAAGAGACCTGTGTTACCTTGGGCATAAATCTCCTGGATAAATTTATACTTATATGTTTTGCTGACAGAACAGAAGAAAGAATCCAAATTTTAAGAGGCATTTTACTTACCAAGCATCAAGAGTACCACAGTCACGAAGCCTGGAGAAGAGTTCATCTCTAGAGTGTCACCTAGCTAATGTGCTTCATTCTTAGCAGGAAGAAGCATTGGAGAGACAGAGCAATGATCAGTGGAAGCCCACATTTCTCAGCAAAGGTGCTGTGTTAGGAAGCTGCACCCCCTGCTGGACGGGGACTGAAACGGGATGCATGGTGGCCAGAGTCCTCCCAGAGTCAGCAAGATGTCTTTGTCCCTGACTTTATGAGGCACATGGCAGTCTTCAGGTGGCACTTGGAAATCTGAACAGCAGCAATCCTGACCTCCCAGGTCTACTTTCTTCTTAGGACACTACCTGATGTGGAAGTTCTTTAACAGAACATCCCAGCGCGTTTCTGTAGCTGAGAGGATAACAGTCTCTAAAGCATTTAATACAGTACTTTATGTTTTCACATATCCACTGTGGGCCAGCCTATAATCCACTGACCCCCAGAAAAGGGTTGAGGTTGAATATATAGAAAGTTATAAGAAGTCAACTCATTACTGAGTGCTTCTGTGTTTTTCAGCATTGTAACCCAATATTTAGAATACCCACTGCCCTTTTTTAAGCACTCACTAAATAATCTTAAACAAAATTTATAAACAAATAGCTTTTAATTGAAATACAGTATTTCTTGGTCCTAAAATAATACGAATTGTAAGGAATACAATCTTCTTAATAAAAGCTTTCCAGTAGAAAAGTCATACTATTTTATAGTCAAATATTTTAGTCATCAAGTATTCCTCATTTTCAAAATCATTAAAAAGTAAAAAAAGTGTGAATTCTAGACAGAAGAAACATCATAAATTAAGTTGTCGAATTCCTATTGAATGATCTGAGATTCTTATCTCATTCTCTCACTGTTTTGTTGACTCTTATATGTATAAGGTGACTGTTATGTGAATTAGGCAACAATTATTAATCCTATACTATTAACAAGTTTTAGCCTCAAAGGTGCTTTCTATTAGAGTTTGCTGTCAAGCTTTAATCAAATAATTTTTCCTCACAAGGTAAGGAATCAGGATTATCAGGATAAGTTTTGGAGAGGCACACATCTTCTGCAGCCCTGTAAACGTTTATCTCCAGACACATAGATGGAAGTTTAGCTCAGGCTGTTTGCTGGGGCCACTCCACAGATTCACATCAAGCAGCTTCCCAGAGCAACATGGGAATGTTTTCCCAGATGCAGAGGGAAGTAAGAAACTCGGGCCTGGATAACTTTTGTGTTCACACATCCCTTTGCTTCTCCTCCACCTTGCAAATCACATTGTCAGAACCTGCCTTAAAACTATGCTGGAAGCAATTTGGGACAAGCAGCATGAAACTTCTATTTAAATATACAGGGAGAATTCCAGATAGGTGTGGATGGTGCTGGCTTGAAAATAAAGAGGAAGTCATTATCTATAACTCTTTAAAAAAAAAACAACTCAAACACATTTTAGCTGATTTTTGAGTCACATGTTTCCAAATTTCTTTAGCCAGTTCTTCTAGCTGAATCTAATGGCAAAACGGCAAATTCTTTACGGTGCTCTTGTAGTCATCAATAAACAATTTCTTTCTTTTTTTTAATGTTTATTTTTGACAGAGGGAGAGAGAGAGTGTGTGCGTGTGTGTGTGTGTGTGTGTGTGTGGGAGAGAGAAAGAGAGAAAGAGAGAGAGAGAGAGTGGGGGAGGGGCAGTGAGAGAGGGAGTTGGAGGATCTGGAGCGGGTTCTGTGCTTACAGCAGAGAGCCTGATGTGGGGCTCAACACACGAATCATGAGATCATGACCTGAGCCCAAGTCAGATGCTTCTGACTGAGCCACTCAGGTGCCCCTCAATGAACAATTTCAATACAGATTTTCAGGGATCAGGATGTTTTTGACGCATGATCTTTCTTACCTAGGGAGGTATTTTCTTAGAGTCAGGTTTTCCCTCTAACCCTACATCTGAGCTGCCACAGCCCTAGCCACTTCCTGTATGGGACAGCAACTCCCTGCCTTGGGCCCTACAGCAGAGGGATGTATCAACAAGAGCCCTGGGGTTTGGGTACCTCCCTCCAACACGCTTCTCACCGTAGACTCTGTCAGTGCAGAGAAATACACTGGGGAGTCCTCTAGCTATGACGCTGAGATGGCAAGATGGATGGATTTTCTCATCTTCTGGAAATTGAATGAGTAGCAACCTTCTGTGGCATTTTGTTCATTCTAAGAATCCTGAAGAATAAGGAAAATCATCTCCCCACTGCTGGGCTGCTTGTATCACAACAGACTATAACTTAGATCACTGGGGTCATATGTGCATTCCAGGATGACAGCCCCCTTGTCCTGCACTAACACTGCTGGTTGGGCCTGAGTTCCCTTCGGGACAATATTGGATCCTGAAGGAAAAAAACATGGAATCGGAGGTTTTAGAGCGATGTGGCACAAAGAAATCCTTTTGTATACCACTATGCCTCCCTCCCAAGGTCCCCACAAGACACTGCCTATCTCCCGTTTTTAGGTAACTGGGTAGGGACGTTTTCACAGGGGCCATCCCCACTTAAACACATGACCCTACCTTGAAGCTGTGACCACCTTCAGAAGGCTGGACAGAAGCATGTTTGAGATTTTCCACTCATGGTAAATGGTAAATGTCTACTTCAATTTCAGGGCTGGGCACTGTGAGGGGAGCCTGCCAGGTGAGGGAAGGATGGCTGGGTATGTGCTGCTGCCTCCCCAGAACAGGAAACAGGGGTTTCCTGGGGTAGCACGTTGTGTGGGTCACGTCACACTTCTCCCTGTACCAGCTGAGAGTCTCACTGCCCAAACATCCTTTCGCATTAAGCGACTCTTGGAAACAATTCCATCTGAAAAAGAACTTGTAAAATTTAACACTGAAATGAGGCTTGATGGTTTAACTGTGATACGTTCATTCATCGCGTCTGTGATGAAAGTGGGTGGATGGCACTCACTTAAAAATACTACCTGTGATGGATTATGAAAACAACATAAGATTAAGAATCATGTATGTTCACGCTATGTTTTATCACCTAACGTAGAAATAAATCACGTTATGATAAGAAGGCAAAGTGTTTAGACTAATCACTGTAGCTCTTTCAGTCTGCCTGTTATTATGTCAGTATTTCTCTTCTCTCTCAGTATCTGTTCATGTCTCCCTGTTGGGGCCAAAAGCAGAAAAATCTAGTCACTCTTTGCTGAAGAGTTTAGACTGAAGCCTTCAGACAATATATCCTGTCACTGAGGTCTCTTTTCTTCACTGTTTAGTTTGACAGCTCAGCTCTGTTCAGAAAGTGCAGAGGAAACCAGAGTTTGGTCATAAGGTTATCCAACCTTTGGATGTATATTTTTGATTACCCCAGTTGAACCACAGTCTGATAGTTTCTATGCTCAGTTCTGAAGATAATAAACCCTAGGTGACCCCATACACCTCAACAGGACTGCTGATCATTTGATATTTGATTGTAATACGCATTCTCTGGGTATGTACATTAAAAGTAAGGTTGTGGGTCTCCTGGCTGGCTCAGTCTATTGAACACTCGATCTTGATTTCAGCTCAGGTCAAGATCCCAGTTTCATGGCTTGAGCCCTGCTTCAGGCTTCCCATGGAACCTGCTTGAGATTCTCTGTCTCTCTCTGTCTCTCTCTCCTCCTGCAACTCCCCATAAAATTAAAGAAACAAAAAGGAAAGTTGTGTCCTAGGGATATTCCTCAACATCATGGCAAACAACAAAAATCTATTATTGTTGGTCTCCTGACACAGTAGCAAAGTCTTAACGTCCTTGTCTCAAAATCATTGTAGCCTCAGCTACATTGTTTGAAGCATCTCCAGAATTTGTACTGCAGTCGCCATGAAATATGATGGAACCACATAGAGTACCAACTATCCTGCTCTCTAAGTGATAGACTATAACTTTCTGAAAACACCTAACATTTTTCTACCAGCTGGCTGAGTAAATGTGAAATATTAACTTCTCCTATTTTTAAACTCTAACACATTTCTCAATAAAGGGAACCTCATGATTGTGCTTCTGACTTTCAGGAAGTGTCCATGTCCAGGATCAATCTTTTGGACACTCTCAGACAAGTTTCTGAATTAATAGATTTTAAATCTTATCTTAAACATTGAAAGAGACACCAGACTGGTCATGCAATTGCTACTCCAGACTCCCTTACAAAATCCAATCACATAGCAAGAACTTTAATTCAAGTGGCTGAACTAGTGAATATCTCTAGGGCCTATCAATTTACAAAAACTTATGTAATCAGTGTCAGTCAGTATGTCTTTAATGTCCTTCACAGCTTCCAAACACTATAAACACAATGAGGTGCCTTAACTTTCTAACTTTCCTTAACCCTCTCATGCATCCAATTAAAAGGGACAGCAAATACATGAATTACTGGATGTCTTCATGCTATTCAAAAACTTTTTTGAATGTCTCATAATACAAAAGACACTGCAGAAGCTAGGGGAAAATGAGGTCATGGTGCTGAACACACCTTTCTGACCAAGGTTCTTATGCAAGCACTTCTGCCTGAACATAAAGACAAATCCAGTAATTCCATTTTAGATGTTGCAAACGTGGCCTCAGTTTTTAAAGAATCACTGAAAGTGATGATTTGTTGCATCCATGAGAACAGGATATATCAAACCTAGGACAGCTGCCTGGTGGAGCCAAATGATCTGCACCAAACACTTGTAAAACTCTGCAGAGACCACGCATCACAGAAGGGACAATTGGTTGCAACATGAAACAAACACTGCTGCGGAAACTCTCTAGGACGATCAACATGGGGCTGTTCATGCCTGTCTTGGAACCAGCAAAATCCCATAAAATCTGGAAAGCTGAAATATGGTCTGGAATTCTGTCCCAAGGAAGCATTTGAGTATCTCCATAAGGAACTTACACAATTGCATTCCCTCCGGGAGCCATGAGTGTGTACTAGTTACAGCATTTCATTTATGACATGGATTGAGCACTCTCCTATCAGAAAATCACAGCAATCACAAAAAGAGAGCTAAATATCAAGTGGACTTTGTGTACTACCTGTGCCGTTTCTGTTAATTTCTCTATAGCAGAGCAAGTTTCTCTGGGACAGTTAGGTAAGGTTTGCCCTCACACAGAAAATTCACCTCTACTATCACCCCCACCCCCAATCTTCTCTTATAGTGGAACAACAAATGGAATGTTAAAAGTGAAATGGGGGGTGGAGAGTGCCTGGGTGGTTCAGTCAGTTAAGCATCTAACTCTTGATCTCCGCTCAGGTCATGATCTCACAGTCTGTGAGTTTGAGCCCCTTCCACCGCCCCCCCACCTTGGGCTCTGTGTGACAGCTCTGAGCCTGCTTGCGATTCTGTCTCTCCCTCTCTCTGCCGGCTTGCTTACCCTCTATCTCTCTCTCTCAAAATAAATACATAAACGTAAAAAAAAAACTGAGATGGGTTACTATAGCAGACACCCTGGAACTAGTGTGGCGTGGTACATGTTAGCCTTAGCCCTCAGGCCCTGCATCCTTCCCTCACGAAGTCCTGTGCTGTCTTTACATAAACTGCTCACTGCAGCCCATGTAGCTCAGATGTCCCAACCCACACATAGTCCAACCTTCACAAACAGAACTCGATCAATAAACCCTTCACACTCTTTCTTTCATCCCAGATTATAATCTGGCCTTTCATTTAATCAGCTCTGAACAAAATCCCAGAGAAAGACGTCCATGGAGACATGTGAAATGACCTTATGAGGTACTATTTATTACCAGTTCAACAGATAAAGTACATAAAATGGATCCTTGGTTACACGTTTACCATCTAGTATGACATCATGGATCCTTCATTGACAAGAATGCAAAATATTGCTCATATTAGGGATCTTAAACTGAGGTTCTTGAGAGAATCAGCAGAAGCAGACAGGTCACAGAGGTGAGTGCCGACCCAAGAAACTTGAAACAAACATATTACTGTATAAAGCAGACAACTCTATCCAAGACCATTAGAAGAGAATTCTCTTTGATGTTTGGCACCACTGATTCTCATGCTCTTCTTTCTATTCTTTTGTTTCTTTGTCCTTTTAGAAATATATTCCCACTTTAATGATAAACGTTAGAGTTTTTGAATTACATGACTTTGTTCTCTTAGTGGTAAAATAACTTGTCTGAGTAAAGCCTTTACCTGAAACAATACCCATCCTGATGCTATAATTCAGCTATGCAAAGCCATTGTTAGTGCAACAAAGATTTTAAAAAAATGTTGTGTATGTTACTTTGTGTCATCTCCTTGAAAAGCCAAACAATAAACATACCCCAATTAGTGCAAGTAAAGGGAATTTTAATCAATAAAATTTGTCTTAAATGTTAGAAAAATTTAGAATAGACTAGATACAACTAGACTTCTGTAAAGAACATGTCTCAACCTGACTAGATGAGTTGGTCCTACAGTCCACTAAACCACTCCATTTTGATTGCTATAGTGTTTCTTCTCTAGAAACATGAATCAAATCTTTAAGAGTCTAAACACTTGAAGTGATGACTATAACTCATCATTTTTATAAAATAACTTAAAAGTTAAAAAAATCAGGGATAAGAAACACTGAGATTGTGGAAGAGGCAGAGACCATACAGGTGCCTGTGGCATGAGCTTCTTCCCACTAAGATGCAGAGTTATCAAAAGATTATGTATTGTCAGCTCCCATTCATATGACATTCTTATAAGATAAAAATATAAAACAACAAACAGGTGTACAAAAATTTATGCATGGCAGAGAGTGTGATTAGAAAGTTATAGAACTGGGGTGCCTGGGTGGCTCAGTCAGTTAAGCTTCCGACTTTGGCTCAGGTCACGATCTCGCAGACCTTGGGTTGGAGCCCTGCCTCAGCTCTGTGCTGACAGCTCAGAACCTGGAGTCTCCTTTGGATTCTATGTTTCTCTCTCTCTCTCTCTCTCTCTCTCTCTCTCCCTCACCTGCTCTTTCTCTCTCTCTCTCAAAAATAAATAAACTTTTTAAAAAAATTTTAAAAAGTTACAGAACAAGGGATTTGGGTGAAGTGATGAACTCGTTCTGCATCATGATTGTATAGTGGTTAGATGAATCTATACTATGTATTAAATTTAATATTCACAGATATAACTGTATCCAAAAATAGCCCATTTTTCTATAGAATTTCTTTAATACAATTTTAAAACATTGAGAAAAGAAAATAAGTGATGTGACTTCTATTTTTATGACTGCACTCTGCCTAAGATGTATATTATTTTCTCAGCTTAGAAAAGAAAGCACCAGCCATGCCAACTGTGAGAGGCAAAATAATGGACAATAAATAAATAAATAAGGAAATAAATAAACATCAGGTGGAAAATGGAGGAGAAAAAAAAATAAACAAAAACTTTAAAGATGTGATTAAGCTAAGGATCCTCAGATGAGGAGATAATCTTGGATTATGTGGGCCTAAATACAGTCACATGTATAGTTTTAAGAGGAAGCAATGGGAGTTTTGAAGACAGGAAAAAGAGACATCAACGACACCATGGAAGCAGAGGTTAGAGTGAAGTGGTCATAGGCCAAAAATGCAGGCAGCAACCAAAGCTGTAAGAGACAAGGAATCATGTCTCCCTAGAGTGTCTGGAGGGGGTACAGCCTTGTTAACATCATGATATCATCCCAGTGAAATAAATTCAACTTCTGGCCTTCAGAACAATGGCAGAAAGAATTTCTGTGATAAAGCCTGTGATATACATCGTCCAGAGGCAGTGGTAACAAATCCACCATCCATAATGAAGTTTTAAAGCCTGAATGTATCTGGATCTAGGCTATGAACTGACTCTGCACTCTGACTAGCTTTTTGTTTTCTTCTGTTGAATACATTCTCGCCTAAGTATGAGAAAGCAGTTGAGCTAAGAGTAACTGCACCCTCTCTCTTCTAACTTGGTTTAAGAAGAAAGAAAACATTAAAATATAAACTGCCCTTCCCTCTGACTCCTTATCAGGCTTGGAGGAAATGGAACAATCAAGAGTCGCCTTCCTTCTACTGCACAGGAGCTAGTGTATAACCATATAATCAAATAATCCAAGCTGACTGAGGTGTTGGGCTACAATACTGACCTTTCTTATTCAGATATTTTAAACCTAATTTAACCTAATGACTTTCCCCACAACAACAAACCAGTTAGCTTATAACTGACCACCATAACTCAGCCAAGAGGGATCATTCTCACCATACTGAATCATCAATTGTATCCATCTTTAGGAAGAATATGAGATGTCTTGAAAATAGCCTGCTATTGAGCAGGGGTGGGAGAATTAGGAAAATAATTATTTATGCAAATTCTTTCCTTATATTGATTCTATTTTCAACACTAAAAGAATTCCCTTTTAAAAATTTTTTTTAATGTTTATTTATTTTTGATATAACACAAGGGGAGGAAGAGTAGAGAGATATGGAGACACAGAATCCGAAGCAGGCTCCAGGCTCTGAGCTGTCAGCACAGAGCCCAACTTGGGGCTCAAACCCACAGACCATGAGATCATGACCTGAGCTGAAGTTGGTCGCTCAACCAACAGAGCCACCCAGGCACCCCACTAAAAGAATTACTTTTGAAAAACGCTGCACAAGTAATGCTTAACTCAGTCAAAATATGAAGCTAAGATAGGGAAATTTGTAGCAAGCTATCTCTACAATAAATGTTAATCTAAATGCCTTCTGCAATCCACTAAGAATACTTAGGTGAGGTGCATGATGAATATATATAATAATTTTGCCCACATATCCCAGGAATAAAGATTCCAATCATAAGGAACAATAAAAATTAAATGTCTAGGAGTAAGTTTCTTTACCTTAAAACAATGGAGCTTTATTGAAAAACACATAGATAAACAGAAGGAAATACTATGTTCTTCAATAACCAAATACAGACTTTTAGGAGTTTATTTTTCACAAGTCAACTTATAAATTTAATTTACTCACAAGCTTAAATAAAAATTCTAAATATATAGCAGAATTCACCTTTTCCTTCTTCCATTAATAAACATCTATTGATGATCAACTATGTAAAAAAAGTTTGTGCTGTATAATTATGATTGAAAGATACAACTTTCCCTTCTAAATTATATGATTGTAGATGTGAAAAAATACTAACAAAGTTTTGAAAAGAGTCTTAATTCTCAGTTCAAATTCTTGACAAATCACTTCTGCTTTTAATTTTCCTCAAATATACATAACACACATACCATCACTGGGCTCTCAAGAAAATCCTAACTCACATTTTCTCAAGAAGAAAATATTCAGAACACACAGAAAGGACTGCCACATATTGCCAGAAAGACAGAAGAGGAAAAAAATTAAAAATATTACTGTGACTTGTGAAAATCTCTCACGGAGCTATTAAAAATCAGGTATTAGAGGAGAATGCTCAATTCAGGATATAACATTGAATGGAAAAAATCAGAATCCAAGTTACATTAGAATTTAAGAAGAGAGTAAATGAAACATTGATAATAAATTAGCTGGGTACACAATTATCAATTTCACACTTTGCTTTTTACATATTTTCTATATTTAGCACACAATGTTTTATAACAGAACAAAAGCAACATCTGCAGTACTGGAAAGATAAGAGTTGAAAGCTAATGCATGACAGGAATGTGACAATTTACCAAGAAGTTGTTTGTACGACAGGAGTCTGAATAGCAAATGTAAATCAGCTTTAAACCTGAATTGCAAAATAAAACCTTACTAACTCCCTTCAAAAATCCAATAAGCAGCAATGATTCAACGAAATGTTCTAACCCTGTCTGGGTCATCTCGATCCCAGTTGTCTTCAGTTATGCTTTAATGTCTAACACATTAGCTTCCACCTGCAGGCAAACAATAGCACAAACGATCTACTTGAAGTTCTGTGTCAAAGGACAGGGGCTGCCCAGTCACAGGTTTGGGTGCAGGCAGCAGGTGTCTGGGACGCAATGTGCACTTGCTGCACAGAAGTAGACAGCTGAGTCTGCAGGCTGGGCGGCTGCGATGTGCAGGGACAGATGCTTGGCCGTCTTATTCAGTAAAACAGTGAGTCTTTGGTCTTCTTTTTTGGCCACACTTGAACGAATGTCTATAATGAGCTGGGGACCTTTTCCAAGTTCTTGCTTATACCAAGGGAAGTAGTATGAGGCACTGTCTGAGTAACTACAGGTGATAACAGAGCTGTTTCCCTCCTGGACACTCAGGGTGGAAGGACTCTGCTCCACATTCTCTCCTCGGCTGAGCCCTGTGCAGAAAGAAAAGGTCAGAGAAAGGAGAGCAGTTCCCGCGTTATTATGCTTCAGAATTCCCCTTTTCTCCACTACCTGGAGGAAACCTGAGGAAAGCCAGTCTTGACTTCTCAAGACTATCCACTCATTACTCTGTTTCTCGTAAACACTCAACTCACAGTGCAGTGGCAGCCACAAGAGCATGATGAAAGCCCCCTCGGATGTCCTCATGGTTCCTCCCAATTACAATTACGATCACTTTCAGAATTGCCACCTCCAGCCAGCACAGCTACTTCTAGTACCGGCCTGCCCTTCTTTCCTGCATTAGTCAGAGTGGTTTCCCACGTGTCCACCAGCCAATAAGGAGACGACTGTGCTTCTGCCAGACCTACTCATGCAGATGCTCTACCATGGACCCTCCGCCTGGTCTGCGGCAGCTCAGGTGCACCCTCCTGTGGTCACGTCTGTACTGAACTCACTGGGGAAAACCTTCTTCCCCTACCCCGAGCCTCTGAGGGACTCAGACGCATAATGGCAGCAATACGTCAAACAAATTACATCCTAGACCAGAGACTAGATGCACAGGAAGAATGTAAACATTAAGATTTATACCTCTGCACACTACTGAGTCACTGTTAAGTTCAAAAGAGTAGATCCTGTTGCTGTTTATTCAATGATGGGCCTCATGTACATATTTGAAACGAGGAAGGAATCATGATTCACTCTCTTAAACAAAGAACATAGAAAACCTTCCCTTTCTGCCAAATCTACCAGCCTCATTTGTCTGTTATGGAGAAAACCTCTTCCTAAAAGGAACATGTAAGCCAAAGAATAAATATTTCAAATGCCTCTTATCTCAGACTCTGCTCTTCTGAGCTGGTCTTGCCTGTGACCTGGCAATTTCCAGAGAAGTGACATTACCAGCAGTCAAAATGCGGAATCTTTGTCAGTTAATATGACTGTCATAAAAATGTCAATGATAAAGGAGCAGGGGGACAAGTCCATGAGTTAGGAAACATTTTGATTTGGTTATTTGTGATGGGAAATCTGACATGCTCTCAGAAATCTATTCCTATTGCTACAAGGATTTTATACTGCAAAGTATTGGGGGAAAGAATGGAAATTCTCACAACATATCGGGTTTCAGATCCAAAATATGTCGCCATTTATACTACAGATGCTTTTATTGTCTGATATCAAAACGGTGCCAGATCCAAAATGTAGTAAGTGACTCAAATCCTTAGTTGAGGTTCCTCTAACGTGTAAGCCAACTCTCCTAGCGTAGATTTCTGCTGCCTTGGCCAGTCCTCAGATTCCATACTTTGCCATTTTTCTCCCAAACTCCACTACAGTGTTCCAAAGACACTGATAAAGTTCTTTAGTCCTGTAGATTTCCAGAATTATCCCTTTCTGGCAAAAATCCTTTCTCATCTACTCTAATAGTTTGATATTCTCCAATTACAATGTAATGAAGACAATCTAGGGAAGCCTAAATATTGCCATGGCTGCCCAGGGGAGTAGTACAAGTAGACTACTCATCATGAGAACGGATCCTAGGGAAATCAAGACTGCCTCACCTACATTAAGTGGAAGCCCTTTTCCTAAGGATTGTACTCACTACTCCTCTGAAATTAGGCAGAAAAAAAAATCCTCAATCACATTCCACACCTTTAAAAATTTAGGGACAACTCTGATGAAGAATCAAAAATCAACATATAAACTTGTCTGTAAATATAAATTGTGTGTTTTTACATATGTAAATTTTCTCCATTCTAAGATTCTTCCTCATTTTACTCATCCATCCTCCTCCATAGGATAGAATTCCCAAAACCTTCTTTGGGTGAATTTCTCTCTTCTTGGAGACATATACTTTAAGTCAATATTTTCCCTTTTGAGTTATGTTATCCAGAACTGAACGTTATAGTATGAGTATGCTCTATTTAGCATAATGTCCTATATATGAGCTGTAGCACAAGTATAATCATCTCTTGGGCAAAATTCATAGCCCCGTGATTATTTCATTTAATGTTGCCTGACTCATCATCAAAAAGTGTAGACCTAGCTTTTTCGAATACATTCATGGATGGCCAGCTGCATGAGGACGATATTCCCCCGTAGTCTCCCAATGCAGTGATTACATTTCATAACAATGTATTAGTGATGCTCTATATTCACATTTTGCCTTCAAGAGATGTCCACCTGGGATATAAATATATCTGCTATTTTTAGGAAAGTCCTTAGAAATGCATGGAGGTGTTCAGTTGACACAATCATCCTTGGCTTTCACCTCCAGAAACCAGTGAGGAGTAAGTAAGTTTGCAGGTAGAATAACAGTGGCTCAGCCTGAGTTCTTTTTCCTGCCCAAAGTGTCAGATATTTACACAAATTGCAACTCTCCATTCAGGCAATCAAACTGATTGGACCATGGCTCTCCCAGACCCAAACTGCAGAGATATAAGTGGCTGGGCTTGCATTAGACACAATCTCTTTACGCAGCAGGATGGCCCTGCAGCAAGGAGGCAGTGGGGAGAATGCCAAAGAGAAAGTGAGGAAACTCAGTTTCTTTCTCTCCCAGCTCACTGACAACCTAATTGTTCCATGGTACCATCTTGGGTACAGCCTTTGTTTTGTAAAATGAAGTGGACTAAGCCCTTCTAAGGCCTCTTCCAGTTCTAAATTTCTTTTGTACTATATAACAAAGCAAGTCTTTTGAGGACTGGCTGTGAGCAGTATGGACTGATGTGAGTGTGAGGAGAAATTGCCTGAATCATGGAACCCCAAGCCCGTTTCCACAACCACATGTGATCTTATGGGTCTGAGGTTGCTCCTAACCAATCCTAGGGCCTCTTCAGAAGCAGAGACAGAGTCTTCAGGGTAAGATCCTCTTTGGGTTTTCTTTTCTTCTGGGAGACCAAAGATGGTTCAAGGAGGATCCCAGTCTATAGGGAAAAAAAATGGAATAAAATGGAACTTTACTCACTCTGTATAAAATTTACCACAGGCAGTGAGATGGGGTTGGCTCCATGGTGGATGAGCTTACTCAAACGTATGTAAAGCAACAAATACTTTCTCATACAGCCTGATTGCTTTCTGGCTTCTAGTTCCCTTATTCCAGTTTAACTTGGGTGTTCAAACTTCCCAGGCAGAGCTGGCTATATAATTGGCGATATGCAATGAAACAGAAAATTTGTGGCCCCATGTTTAAAAAGAAAAAAAAATTAAACTATGTAATAAAATATAAAACTGTCTTTAAAAAAGTCAGCTTCTGTGTTAATGAGCGGTTATTGAATCAGTTGACACTTCTCATGAAATTGTTATTCTTTTCCATTGAGGCTCTTATCTTTATCTTAAATTTCTATTTCAAAGCCTACGGATCTTTGCTTTCCCATGTGGCAGCAAGTTCCAAAACCAGAGATTCTAAACATTTTAAGAACTAACATCCCTCCAATATGCTTTATGCAATGTGCACATACACACTTTCATTTTGAATAATTTATTGGCAAGGTTTACCGCCACCAGCTTTGAGCCTGCAAAGCCCCAGATGGTCCCAAGCACGCTGTGCAAATGCGGCTGCACAAGGAAGGCTTCCTGGTGGAGGAGCCTGGGCTGGGAGCCCAGCTGCAGTTTGGGGACAGGCTGCAGAGCAGCAGGGAGCACTGTGCCTGCACCGCACACAGATAGGTGGCTGAGTCTTCCTGCTGGGAGGCCCTGATGTGCAGGCTGCTGTGCCGGTCCTTAGTGTTCACCGTGCAGTTCAACCTCCCATCCTGCTTCATCCCTGAAGCGATGTAAAAAAGCCGGGTGAGGCCGCTCCCCCCGGGGTTCTGTCGGAACCACTGCACATTGGTCACCGAGCTGGAAAAATTGCACCTCAGGGTAGAGCTGGCTCCCTCCTGGAGGCTCAGGGCTGCAGGTGTCTGCTCCACGTCCATCCCTCTCACCCCTGCTTGGAAAGACAAAACCAAACACAAAAGAAGTCACTGCAGAGCCACTGAGGCAGTTTTCAAACCCACAGAGTATTCCCGGGAACACCCGCTGAGGGTGAGATCCTGCAGGAGCTCTGTGCAGCTCCCCCTCCACTGCGGGCTGTGAACCTCCCCAGCCCCCGTCTGGGACGCCCCCACTCACAGTAAACCTGCACCCACAGAAGCCCCAGCAGGGCTCCCCGCTGTCTCTTCACGACTCCTTGTCTGGTCGCTGACGTGCCTTCACCCCTACTCTGAAGAGTGTAGAGTCTTGGGTCAGAGAAGTTGTGTTGTCAACAGTCACCACGTCCCTCCAGAATCACTGAGCACCAATCCCACCTGAACCCTGTCGGTCCCGGGACTGAGACTCCACCCACAGCGGCCCAGGGAGACTGCAGAGTAATCTGCCCAAAACTGTGCTTGCCAACGGTGCAGGGAGGTAGGGACGGTATTTCCAATATACGCACTTTTAAGGTCTTTATTTTTCTTAAAACATGTTATGTGAGAAATTTGTGGGTTAGTGACTGAGGAAGGTTGAATGATATTTCTAGAAGAGTTAGTGTCTCAGTGAGTTACACAGAACCTTGGAAATCATAGAGAAGAGTGACCCATTTCCCAAACTGCATAGTTAGACAGACGATGTTAGAATTCAGTGATATGAAAATTCTGACTAAGGAAAACTATCTGATAGCATGCATTCTGTTTTGCAGAAGTAAAAATAATTTCCTGAAATCAGGAGAGTTCTAGAAACCAAGACATATAGTCACCATCTGCGCAGAAAATGATTCCAAGGGCGCCTGGGTGGCTTGGTGGTAAACCGTATGACTCTTGATTTTGGGTCAGGTCATGATCTCATGATTCATGTGTTCAAACCCAAGGTGGGCTCTTCACTGAGTGTGGAGCCTGCTTGCTATTCTCTCTCTCCCTCTCTAGCCCTCTAATGTTTGCACTCTCCTCTTAAATTAAATAAATAAGCATTTAATTTTTTTTGTTTCTTCCAACTAAGTATTTAAATTTTTTTAATGTTTATTTATTTTTGACAGAGAGAGAGAGAGAGAGAGAGAGAGGGAGAGCATGAGCGGGGGAGGGGCAGAGAGAGAAGGAGACATAGAGCCCGAAGCAGGCTCCAGGCTCTGAGCTGTCAGCACAGAGCCAGACGCAGGGCTCGAACTCACAAGCAGCGAGATCATGACCTGAGCCGAAGTTGGACGCTCAACCAACTGAGCCACCCAGGCGCCCCAATAAATAAGCATTTAAAAAAATAAGATGAGGAAAATGATTCCAACCAGAATTTGGTTGGTGAAAAATAGGGTGTCTGCATAATGTCTACCCTGATTTAATTACCACCTCTCTACCTCTCCCGTGTAACTCTTGGACACCCTGCTCACCCACACAGCTTATTCTGGCCAGGCCACACAGTACTGGTCAGAGTAAATTCTGTCATCCCCCTTTCCTTCTATTTTTGTTCTTTATTTTTTTTTGTTCTTTTTTCTTCTTCTCTTCATTCTTGTTCCTCCATTCTCACCCAGGATATATAAGAAGGTAGGATATCTGCGGTATTGAAATAATTTCTAGGTCCGTGGTTCTGGGGATTTTATTCATAACAATTTAAAAATTGAAAACACGTCAGGGGATGTTTTCTGTTAAGCTACCTCATGAGTACCCAGAAATGTTTTTATTTACATACCGTGCTCGGACAATCGTTCTCACCTAGGCTGACACAGAAATAGCCTGCAACTTTTTGCAGTTTATATGGAATGGCAACTCTGAAAATCTGAGATGAACCTTACACAAGTATGTTTGCCCGTTTTCCCCCACCTTTGCTATCTATAATTTCATTGGCTTACATGTTTTCTGTTCTTTATAATTGTTCAACTCTCTTACTATTGGGAAAACAAACAAACAAAAAAAATCTGTTTCTTTTAAAGCCTAGAGTGCCCCCTAGTGGACCAAAACAGTTCACAAAGACCACTTCAGACCAAGCAACTCAGCAGGCACAGACCCCAGCTCCATTCTTCCATGCTTCCTCATGAAGCAGATGACCAGGAAACAAAGTAACTGCTTAGACTGAATGGGGATTAAAAGTAAACCAATCCTACTTTTAAAAAAAATTTTTTTAATGTTTATTTATTTTTGAGAGAGAGAGCATGAGCTGGGAGGGGGTAGAGAGAGAGGAAGACAGAATCTGAAGCAGGCTCCAGGTTCTGAGCTGTTAGCCACAGAGTCCCAAACCAGGTTTGAACTCACCAACTGTGAGATTACGACCTGAGCCAAAGTCGGCTGCTTAACCGACTGAGCCACCCCGGTGCCCCCAAATCCTACTTTTAAAATGGAATTTCATGGGGCATCTGGGTGGCTCAGTGGGTTAAGCAGCCGAGTTCAGCTCAGGTCATGATCTCACAGTCAGTGGGTTCGAGCCCCATATCAGGCTCTGTGCTGACAGCTCAGAGCCTGGAGCCTGCTTCAGATTCTGTGTCTCCTTCACTCTCTGCCTCTTCTCTGCTCTCTCTGTTTCTCTCTCAAAAATAAATGAACATTAAAAATATTTAAAAATAATGAAATAAAATAAAATGGAATTTCATGGAAGACAATAACGTAAGACAATTGGGCAATTCTCATCTTGTGCTATTTGAGTTGTTCTACCTAGTGCAGAATAAATGCATAAACATTTGCTGAAGTTTTACCATAAATGAGGCAATTTACCAGGTGTTAAGAATATGTAAAAGAGATGAGACAGTAGGTTACAGTCTACCAGGAAGGCCATTACACATAAATAGAGTAGAGTCAAAGAGTAGGACCCTAAGAGGAGAATGAAATAAAAGATTTATTATCACAGAGGAGGGAGAAACACTTGCTTGTGGGGTGATTGGACAAAGTTTATGGAGAAAATTATTGTTCTCTTTTTTCTGCCTTTTTGATGAGAAGCATAGAGGAAAACATAAACCTTTATGATAGCTTATTACTTGTTAATTTTAAGAGGAATTCATGAATGCATGAATTACTACAGGAATGAAACATTACATAAAGACTAAAATCCCCTATGACTACAACTCTCAATTTTTACCTTTTCATTATTCACTAATTTGGAGTTGATGATTCCAGGTGTTTTACACATGTCCCAAATATAAGAATCCATAGAAAATATATAATATAGTTTTATTTACAGGTTTTTAATATAAAATGACACATACTGTGCCTACCTTTCTGTAACTTGCTTTATAAACTCAATAATAGGGGTGTCTGGGTGGCTCAGTCAGTTGAGCACCCAAGTTTTGATTTCGGCTCATGGGGTCGAGCCCCATTTTGGGCTCCATGCTGAGCTTGGAATCTGCTTAAGACTCTCTCTCTCTCTCTCTCTCTCTCTCTTCTCACCATCTGCCCTTCTCCCAGCTTGCTCTCTCTTTAAAAGGGAAGAAAGAAACTAAACTCAGTAATAAATCTTAGGGGTCTTATTATATTAACACACATATATCCTTCTGTTGCATTATTTCCATGTTAGGAATATACCACCATTTATACATCCCTTCCTCTATTGAAGAAGTATTAAGAGGTTGATTTTTTTTTAATCTATGAAATACACAACAACAATAAACCCTTCTGAGCATTCTTCTATATTCATATGTGCACATGTTTCTCTAGGAGCTGAAATTATGAAAAAGTGAATGAATGTATCATGAAGCTAGTAGGTGAAAATGACTCCAGGCAGAGGGAAAGTCAGGGATGCTGTGCAGGGGGTTGGTGGCCACACATTTCCTTCTTCCCCACGCGGTTCAAGGGTCAACTATATATCAAAGTGTTAGGATGTGCCATTTACCTTAAAACTTTTTAACACAGACAGTAAGGTATCATATATTTGTGCCACTTGAATTAAGTTTCAACTCTAAGGAGAGGCAATGACCCTCATCAGGAAAACAAATTGCAGAGGGGGGATCGGCTTACATTGTAATGGAAAGCCATGGCACAGGAAACTAAAATTCAGATATCCACATCTTGAGCAACATGTGAAACTTTACTAAATAAGAGAGCATACCATATGCTAGGTTTTCATTGGCAAATTAGGGGTATATTAAGTAGCAAAATTAATGTTATGCCTGGGTCTTTTTGTCTAAGTAATCTCTACACCCAACATGGGGCTTGAACTTACAACCCTGAGATCGAGTCACATGCTCCACCCACTGAGCCAGCCAGGCACCCCAACATGAGTCTTTAAATAAAGGTATCTAAGATACATGTCTTGGCTAAAATGTTTTAGAGACACACTCTACTCTTGCACCAACAGAATATAAAAATCGAAGGTAGTCTGTACTTTCAAACTTTATGAATGGAATTAAAGATTTCACCCTTAACAGATCTAGTGTCCAGCCAGTGGTGGATACAGATGTGAATAAACAAAGTGTGATATATTCAGATAGTAGGATACTTAGGAATAGGAAGTAATGAGCGACTGATACAAAGCATGGGTGAATCTTGTTTAATGGAAGAAACAAGGTACAAAAGAGTCCCTACCATATGATTTCCTGGATTTAAAGTTCTAGAACAGTTAAAATCAATCTTCAGTGATAGCAATAAGAGCAGTCATTGTCGTCAGGAAGAGGATGACTGGAAGGGGACACATAAAATCTTGCTCAGGTGAACGGAATATTGTTTCTTCAGATTGTTTTAATATTCTCTTTGCCTTTCCATCCTATTTAAAAGACAGAAAAAATCAGAAATAAGGATGGATAAGGGAGTTAATGCAAGAATATGACTAGGAATTACCATATCCAGACACATTCTCATTAGTCAATGAATGATCATTTGTTTTAGTTAAAATAAAATATTGCCAAAGTTGATTAGAATTTGCCTCTGTGCTATAATGAATTTCTGGTCAAATATAGACAAAATGGGAAAAATTGAAATTAAATTCACTGATAACTCAATAGTGATTCATATAATATTTCCAAAATCCCCTTTATATAATCCTTTATCATGGGAAGTTTATCATATTTATATAATAATCATATAAAACAGTAAAGAAGTAGAATCTGCTTTGACGTCTCAGGCAGAGTTGGGGAAGAGAAAATGGGGGATGCTCTCCAGCTGCTTGAGTGTCCTGGTGAATGAACAAAAGTGGTCCATTCAGGAGAGAGAAACTGCACAATAAATTGACTAGGAAACCTAAAAGAATTATTAACTACAACGGAATATTGGAGTAAAAAGGGAATGGCTAGTTGGAAGGAAAGAGGAATCCTACAGGAATAGGGGTTGTAAAGTGTAGCCACTGCTCAGGGATACAATATGCAGGAAGAGGTGCCCATCCACTCCAGGGCTGAGACTCAGACCTTGGAGAAGACACACTTGTGGCTCACTGGATGGCAGAGAAGTCACTATGGTGCGGTAACAGTGGACCTTGCTGGAAATCCACCCTTGAGAACTTGCCAGAAAACCGTCCTTTGGGATGCTGGGAAAATATGTTCACAAGGACATGTCTTATGGGAGGCATTCTTCTACACACCCACCTAAAAATGGGGGTGCTAAGGGAAGCTGCTGTCCCCCTGGGTGCTGCTGAACACTGCCCTGCAGGAAGCTGGTGCAGGTGCTGGCATGAGCTGGTCACTGGAGATGCCCCCAGGCTGCAGGAGCTTGCCAGAGGGAACACAGACAAGGAGACAAATCCCTCTCTTCCTGCACTTGCTACTGAAAATTTTAAAGTTGCGCCAACTGGCAAAGAAAATATTTGAAGGGACCAAATCTATTTTTAAGAACAAGCAAAAGATGAATTTGGAGCTGAGAGTTAATAAATCTCTCCCACCCCTTTGATTACTCAGCTTCTATATGTAAACTTCTACACATATTTGAAACACATGTAACAACAAAACAATTCAATATTTTTACCTCCTTCAGGATACTGCTATCCTTCTTGGCAAGTGAAAAAAAACTTCTCACCCTTTCCCCAAAATGAGGAGATGCCTGGATACAATTGTGCCATCACTGATGATATTAATAACTCTTCAGATTCAGAGCCCCTCTAAAAAATTCTATTACCTATAAGCTAAAGTGTAAAGTTAATTTCCAAAAGGTTGTATATAAAATGAAAATGGGAAAGATAGTAGCAGGAAAGATTTAGCACATACAAGTAAGCATACATATATAACAAGAAAATACAAAATATGCAAAAGTACTATGACTTTGCCTATACTTCACATGGTGAGCTTTGAATGATGTATAGAATTGTTGAATCCATATGTTGTATATATGAAACTAATATAACATTATATGTTCATTATACTTCACTTTTTAAAAGTACTACAACTTTGGGGCGCCTGGGTGGCTCAGTCGGTTGAGCTTCCAACTTCGGCTCAGGTCATGATCTCAGGGTCTGTGAGTTTGAGCCCTGCGTCGGGCTCTGTGCCTGGAGCCTGTTTCCAATTCTGTGTCTCCCTCTCTCTCTGCCCCTCCCCCGTTCATGCTCTGTCTCTCTCTGTCTCAAAAATAAATAAACATTAAAAAAATAAATTTAAAAGTACTACAACTTTGTTTCTGTAATTGGTCACAAGGCTATGACTGACATCTATTGCTTCCTTAATCAATCTCTACTTTATATTTCCCTTGCCCTCAACCAGTTTTGTTGGGTAACTATAGTTTTCCATTAAGCTTCACCACTGAGCATGAAAATACTAACAGGCTCCAAACATAGTAGTCTTGCTTCCATTGTGTAGAAGCAACCCAATATCTTCTTGTTAATCAAGATCAACCACTCCAGCCAATAGATATTTTTCTTTATGGTTCAATGACTGAGAAGCTCAAAATATCCAGGAGTTATACTTATCATCCATTGAGTAGAGAGATTTCTTTTTTTTTTGTCTCCTGGCAGAAGAATTCTTCCCTAAAGACTAAGATCTCCAAATCCACATAACATAAAGTTGCCAGTATGGAAATCTCAAAGTCTGATAGTGGGTTATTAGCTGTAATAGTAAGAGAAGCCACTTCCACATCTATGTTGTGATTCCAGGGCCCATGGATTCTGTCTATGTGAAAGACAGTAATGCATAAAGTAACATAAATTTCTCTGATTTGAAGCACATGTTAATTTCTACTAACAAAGTCTCATCAGTCAGGGTGTATCTCCCAACTGGCATTGTAACTCAGTCTTCAGTAAGATATTATGTCTTTCAATTAGGCCAGCCACTTCTGAGTGTTGAGGTATGGGGTAAGACTGGCTAATTACATGAAAAGTCAGAATTATTAGTTTGATAAAATAACTCAGGATTCCCACATTATTCTTAATATAATTCTTTATTGTAGAAATTTCCTCATAAAAATCATATGTAACCTGGGGCGCCTGGGTGGCTCAGTCGGTTAAGCATCCAACTTCGGCTCATGAGTTCAAGCTCCACATCGGGCTCTGTGCTGACAGCTCAGAGCCTGGAGCCTGCTTCGAATTCTGTGTCTCCCTCCCTTTCTGCCCTGCCCCCACTCATGCTCTGTCTCTTTCTCTCAAAAATTAATAAACATAAAAAAATACATAATCATATAAATAAATAACTAATAATAAAAGCAGAAAGGGAGAGAGAAGGACAGGGTACTTTGATTTTTCAGGTAGAGTTAGGGTTGGGAAGGTGGGGGTATGATCTCCCAACTGCTCAGGGTCCTTGATATAAATCCTATTTTTCTTCAAACTCACTTTGAGTTCGGAATCAAAAACATTAGTAATTCTCCTTCTCCTACTAATCTGAAAAAAGCGCCCACCACAGTCCCTTTGGGCAATGTACTTGAGCTGATGATAGTGTCACCTGAAAATAGAGGTAGAGAGATTATGGTCCAAAAATAAAAAGGGAAGGAGGGAAGGAGAAGGACATTAAAGGAATACAAGTTCCTTATTCCAGATTTTATGTCTCCAACACCAGCGTTTACTTTCCTTGTACCCTTCCAGCAATCACTCAAACACATTTATTACACATAACCATATCACCACATCCTAAAAATTACCGTTGATCTTCTGATGTATCGTTAGTGATGATCTACTTAGTCTCTCTATATTTTGAGGGTTGCTGGGCACTTTTCACACATTATAGAATAAACCAAGAAGCAGCTAAAAAGCTTCCTCTTTATCTTTCTCCCCTTTCTGCAGAGTATTTGTTATCTCTAAGACTTCAAGAACACAAGGGCCATAAAACTTCTTACGCAGTTCTTTCCATCCTAACACAAAACAATTTTATACTGGGTTATAAGTTTATACTGGGTCCAGTGACACCTAGTATTCAATGCAATTCTTATCAATATTTCTAGCAGAGTTTGGCATTGTTAAAATTACTACATCATTAATTATAATGTTGTTAACATATAAGATTCAAACTCTAATATTCCAACTATGAAATCAAACAAGAACAGGAGAAAAAGCAAGAAGAAAAAAAAATGTCCATAGCTGGAAGCAGCAAAAGAGATTATATCCACAAATTTCTGGTGAAGATTTGTAGAATTTAAATTACTAAAAGAAGGGGTGCCTGGGTGGCTCAGTTGGTTGAATGTCCAACTCTTGATTTCAAGTCAGGTCATGATCTCACGCTTTGTGAGTTCCAGCCCCGCAATGGGCTCTGCACTGATAATATGGAGCCTGCTTAGCATTCTGTCTCTCCATCTCTCTGCCCCTCTCCTGTTCATGCCCCACCCCCTAAAATTAAGTAAGTAAGTAAATAAATACATTAAAAATTTTCAGAGTCCCTCTTAAATAAAGGAATTGACACTCAAAGATAATATTCTGACACATTCTGACCAACACAGTAAGATCTAGGGGGAAAAAAATTCCAAGAAGATCATCTGTGAATGATGAAAGAAACAAGCAGGCAAACTTTTCAGGGAAAGAACATGAGGAGTTCATGTTTTGTTTTCTGGGTTGGCTGACAGAAGAAATGATAAATGAAAACTCATATAGTTAACCTTGTAGGCGGTCAACCTCAAGGCCAGTCTTTAAGCATCCTGGTATTATATGATCAGAACACTATCTTCTCCATCATTCTGTAATACTATTTATTATCATGTAGTTTCTACAAAGACCAAAAACCTGCTAAATTAAGTTTATCACACATGGAGTTATAGAATTATATAGAAATATCTGAGTCTGCTCAGCTCTATTTGCCTCATTTGGCATCATACAGCAAGAGATCTCTGATAATACCACAGGAAGAGACCGTCAGTCTCCAAAAACTCCCCTACCATGGTGGTTTGTGTTCAGCTCCCCCTGCAGTCCCAGACACTGTTTCACGCACAGCACAGAAGTACTTGGCCGCATCGCTGCCAAGGGCTCGAGATTTCCTCAGGTGGAAGGTGGTTTCATGGTTCTTAAATTCAGCCTCAAAACCTTTGATGCCTTTAACCAGGGTGTCCCCTGAAAAGTACTTCAGTAGAAACTGGAGTCCTTGGTTGGGGTGCTGCATGTACCAGAAGAGATAAGGAGTTCCACTATAGGAATAGTTGCACCTCAGCTCCAGAGGGGCTCCTTCAGAGACAGTGACATGGACATCAGGCTGTGTCACTGACTGGGCTCCGGTGTCTCCTGCAAAATCAGTGTTGTGTCCGTGAAAGCAGTGCACACTTCACAATGAAAAGTCAGTATTTCCAGTTGAATCTGTAGAACTATAGACTAATATGAAATTTTACTCACGCAGGGCAAATATCCCCAGTGTTGAGATAAGCAACAGGAACATGGCCGAGCAGTAGAAAGGCAGTGGCTCTTCTCAGGAAAATCTCTCCCTGAGCAGACAAGAAACTGGCTGAGGAAGCCAAGCCCTCAGACATAAGAAGGGTGGAGAAAGTAAATTTGGACAGGTTCCTTGCTGAGATAAAAATGCAAAAGCTGCCGAGATGAGCCTGGAGCTTTCTGACGGATGATTCTTGTCCCTGTCTCTGTCTGCAAAGAGCTCAGCCAGCTGCGGGGGGGGGGGGGGGGGGGGGGGGGCGTGAGCAGATGATGTTGAGCAACAAGATCTCTAGTTTGTGCAGCATCATCCCCTGGAGGCCCCTCCAAGAACTAATTTATGTGTTCCTTCTGTTTTCTGAGGTATGAAAAGTTCTGCACAATATATTTCTTTCTTCCCAAACCTATGATGGTGTATTCTTCCCAGAGCCTGTTAGAAATGAGGTGTCATATAAAAGTAGACTAATGAATTTCACTGAGAAATCAGTTTTTAAAAAATATATCAGACTCAGAATTCAAGTTACAACACAACACTTAAAATGTTTAAGATGAATTCAATCTCCATCAAAATACCACCAGCATTTTTTGCAGAGCTACACCAAACAATACTAAAATTTGCATGGAACCACGAAAGACCCTGAATGGCCAAAGCAATCCTGAAAAAGAAAAATAAAACTGGAAGCATTGCGATTCTGGATTTCAGGCTATCTTACAAAGCTGTTGTCATCAAGATAGTATGGTATTGGTACAAAAACAAACACGCAGATCAATGGAACACAACAGAATACCCAGAAATGGACCCACAACTATATGGTTAATTCATCTTCAACAAAGCAGGAACGAATATCCAATTGAAAAAAAAGTCTCTTCAACATATGGTGTTGGGAAAACTGGAAGGCAACATGCAGAAGAATGAAACTGGACCACTTTCTTATACCATACCCAAAAATAAATTCAAAATGGACGAAAGACCTAAATTTGAGACAGGAAACCATCAAAATCCTAGAGGAGACTGGAGGCAGCAACCTCTTTGACTTCAGCCACAGTAACTTCTTACTAACATGTCGTCGAAGGCAAGGGAAACAAAAGCAAACATGAACTATTGGTACTTCATCAAGATAAAAACCTGCACAGTGAAGGAAACAATCAACAAAACTAAAAGGCAGCCTCTGGAATTGGAGAAGATATTGCAAACGATACATCTGATAAAGGGTTACTATCCAAATCTATGAAGAACTTATCAAGTTCAACACTCGAAAAACAAATAACTCACTTAAGAAATGGACAGAAGACATGAACAGACACTTTTCCAAAGAAGAAACCCAGATGGCTAACAGACACATGAAAAGATGCTCAACATTACTCATCATCAGAAAAATATAAACCAAAACTATGATGAGATACACCTCACACCTGTCCGAATGGCTAAAATTAACAACACAAGAAACAACTGATGCTGGCGAGGATGTGGAGAAAGGTGGGGGGGACTCTTTTGCACTGCTGGTGGGAATGCAAACTGGTGCAGCCACTCTGGAGAACAGTATGGAGGTTTCTCAAGAAACTAAAATTAGAACTACCCTATGATCCAGCAATTGCACACTTAGGTATTTCCCCAAAGAATACAAAAATACATATTTGAAGGAGCACATACACAGTAATCTTTGTGCACAGTAATCTCTCCAAAATTGTGCTTGCCAACAGTGCAGGAGGTAGGGGGGATATTTCCAATACATGACTGTAAAAGGTTTTTTTTTTTTTTTCTTAAAACATGTTATCTAAGACATTTGTGGGTTTGTGACTGAGGAAGGATGAATGATATTTCTGGAAGAGTCAGTTTCTCAATGAATTACACATCCTTGAAGAGTGGCTCCATTCCCCAAATTTAATAGTTTGGCAGACAATGTAAAAATTCAGTTGTATAAAAATACTGATAAAGAAAAACTAGTGTATTACAGAAGTAAATACAGTTTCTTGATATCAGGAAAGTTCTAGAAACAAAGAAAGACAAAATAGAAAATGATTCCAACCAGAATTTAGTTGGTAAAAAATAGGATGTCTACAAAACGTTCACTCTGATTTAATTTCCAGCTCTGTACCTTTCCTGTGCAATTTTTGGCCCCCCTCTCACCCACACAGCTGATTCTGGCCAGGCCCCATGTTGCCGATCAAAGTAAATATCGCACTATATTTTTGTTCCTTATTTTTATCTCTTCTCTTCATTCTTGTTCACTCTACTCTCAGCCAAGATATATGAAAAGGTAGGATAGTGGGGGTATTGAAATAATTTTCTTATCAGTTGGACTAGGGAATTTTAATCATAACAGTCAAAAAATTGAAAGCAGATAATGGGATATTTTTTGTTCAGTTTCCATGGTTATAATGCCCAGAAATATTCCTATCCTGGTACCTGTGCTCAAAGAATTATCTTCATCATGGATTTATAGAGCTATAGACTCTAGATGTCTGCTGAAGTTTATATGGAATGGCAGAATTGAAAACCTGAGATGAACTTTACACACTGTTCCTCTTCTGCCCACCCCAACTTCGCTATCTATATAATATGACTGGCTCGCTTGACTAACCACAGTGTCCTTCAGTAGAAGAATGGGTAAATACACTATGGTATGTCCAAACAATGGAAACTTAGTGCTAAAAAGAAATGAGCTGTCACCTAATGTCTAAATAACTTTAAAAACAGAAGTCTAAGGAAATAAAGGTCAGCCTTAAGATTCCCACAGAATAAAGGATTTTTCAGCCAGTGGTATATGAATTAAAATATCTTTACAGTAATTTAAACTATTTAAGAAATATTTGGGAAAAAAGTTTGTTTTATCAGAATGCCTTAGTCATCTAGGACTGCTGTAACAAAACACCATAGACTGTGTTGCTTAAACAACAGATATTTGTTACTCACGGTTCTGAATGCTGGGAAGTCCAAGATCAAACTGCTGGCAGATTAGTTCTTGGTGAACTCCTTCCTTAGGGCTTATAGATAGACCCCTTCAGTTGTTGGTGAGAAGAAGCTCTCATATCTATTCCTCTTTTTATAAGGACACTAATCCCATCATGGAAGTCCCATTTTCATGACCCTATCTAAATCTAATTACCTCCCAAAGTCCACATCTCCTAATACCATCACACCGGGGGCTAGAGCTTCAACGTATGAATTTTGGCAGAACACATCCAGTCCATAACACAAAACATTCTGAAATTATCATTATCACTGAAGGAAATACTTATTTTCATAGGTAAAAATATCATAGACCAAGTTCAATCCAATTTAGCAACATAGATACACGAGTATATGGATTTACTCTAATTCTAAAAATCATTGTTTGAAATTATTAAAGAAATATGAAAAAAAAAAGAGAAATGAGCCATCAGCCATGAAAAGATGGGAGGTAAGTGAAATGCGTATTTCTAGGTGCAAGAAGCCAATCTGAAAAGGCTGCATGCTGTTTGATACCTACTATATGACATTCTGAAAAAGACAGAACTATGGGGACAGTAAAAAGATCAGTGGTTACAGTGGGGTTAGAGGGAGGAAGGGAAAAAAATTTTTAAGTAAAAGAAAGCATAACTGATAAGCAAAAATCAGAAAGCTTATAACACAGATTTGGAAGGAAATTTTTTATGTGCTCTTCTCAATTCCTCAAAAATCAACTTCCAGTTTTCTGCTAGTTTAGAAAGTGATCATTGCTTGCTATAAAGGGCCGTGGAGTGCGTGGCTGTTCTGTTCCTTATGAATTTTCTCTCGCGGTCCACTTATTTTCCTTCCCTATGCGCCAATACGATCAGTACACACACACACACACACACACACACACACACACACACACACGTGTGTGCCTGCAGGCATACACGCATGTACCAACACAGGCAACATCCTCTTCCTCAGTTATTCAAAATATTCAAAAATATGTGGGGTTTCTTTTCCCTCGGCCTTCCCGGAGGGTCCAGCACACACAGAGGTATTTCTGCACTGGGCCTCATTTTCTTCTTTATCAAGTCTCTCACACAAGTTTGCATTTCTGCCTATACTGCTCATTCTCTAAAATTTGTTGGCATCACGGTCTGCTGATAGCTTCTTTTCTGTTTCTGTTTGGTTTTGTGGGTTTCTGCTCTGTAGGATGTTTTTACATCTCTTGAATAGAATTTTAGAGAAAATCAAGAGATAAATGTGTATTTTTAATCAACCATTATTTTTTCTAAGTATTTTATTTTGGGGGCACCTTGGTGGCTCAGTCGGTTAAGCGTCTGACTTCAGCTCAGGTCATGATCTCACGGTCCGTGAGTTCGAGCCCCGCATTGGGCTCTGTGCTGACAGCTCAGAGCCTGGAGCCTGCTTCAGATTCTGTGTCTCCCTCTCTCTGACCCTCCCCCATTCATGCTCTGTCTCTCTGTCTCAAAAATAAATAAACATTTAAAAAAAGATTTTAAAAAAATAAATAAAAAAGAAGTCATGTCCCTGTAAACGTTCCACTTGAGGTGTTGAGCGCTAGATGACCTTTCATGCAAATAGCAAAGCAAACGTTTTACAGACTATAAATAAACGTAGATACATAATGAAAGTAATATGAAGAAATTAATCTATAACCAAAAGGGCAGGAGGGAACATAACAGGAAAATAAACATAATGTTCCTTAATGGGTGCTTACACAAAGGAACATTTTTAGAATTAGGTAATGCCGAGAAACATAGATGATGCACGCTACCAGGAAATTGCTAACAAATATAATGACACGTTTGCCACAATAAAGCAGCCAGTCTAACGCACTGCTGTTGTCTGTGTCCATTTGTTATTTCGCCAATGCCGTTCATCCTTTGGGAACCCCTGGACCTGCTGGCGCTGGACCTCAGCACCTTCTGGTTTCTATGCTCTAGCCATTTGTATGACTTTTGTATCAAGCAGACACTGAGGAACAAACCACCATACACTGTGCTGGAACCAGAGTGGATCAGTCAGAGACGCTCAGCATCTGGGCCCCTGTTCTGCTCAGAGTTTGCGCTCAGCTCCCCCTGCAGACTCTGTCACTGTGTCTGTCAGGGCACAGTAGTACACAGCCAAATCTGACACTTGCACTGAGGATTTCTCCAAGTGGAAGGTTTTGGATTTCCTGTTGTAGGTGGCTTCAAAACCTTTGTGACTTCCCTTCTCCGTGTCCCTAAAGGCTTTCAGGAGGAGCTGTGGACCTTCTCCGGGATACTGGACATACCAGAAAAGAGTGGGGGTCCCTGTTGTTGAATAAGTACAGTTTATAGTCAGGTACTCCCTTTCGGAGAGGGTCACTGGGCCTTCCATCTGGGTCACTGAGTCTCCGTGGGTTTGTCCTGGGAAAAAAGAAAAGAGACCTGTGTTACCTTGGACATAAACATCCTGGATAAATTTATACTTATATGTTTTGCTGACAGAACAGAAGAAAGAATCCAAATTTTAAGAGGCATTTTACTTACCAAGCAACAAGAGTACCACAGTCACGAAGCCTGGAGAAGAGTTCATCTCTAGAGTGTCATCTAGATAATGTGCTTCATTCATAGCAAGAAGAAGCATTGGAGAGACAGAGCAATGATCAGTGGAAGCCCACATTTCTCAGGAAAGGTGTTTGTGTTAGGAAGCTGCACCCCCTGCTGGATGGGGACTGAAACGGGATGCATGGTGGCCAGAGTCCTCCCAGAGTCAGCAAGATGTCTTTGTCCCTGACTTTATGAGGCACATGGCAGTCTTCAGGTGGCACTTGGAAATCTGAACAGCAGCAATCCTGACCTCTTAGGTCTATTATGTTCTTAGGTCACTACCTAATGTGGAAGTTCTTTAACAGAGCATCCCAGAGCATTATTTCTGTAGCTGAAGATAACAACCTTCTAACACATTTTAATTCTGTACTTTATGTTTTCACGTATCCACTGTGGGCCAGCCTATAATCCACTGACTGCCAGAAAATGGCTGGGATTGAATACAGAGAAAGTAATAAGAAGTCAAGTCATTACTAAGTGGTTCTGTGTTTTTCAACACTGTACCCCAATGTTAGAACAGTGGCTGTCCTTTTTTAATATTCACTAAATATTTTTTTAATGTTTATTTATTTTTGAGAGAGAGAGACAGAGACAGAGATAGAGTGTGAGCAGGGGAGGGACAGAGAGAGAGGGAGACACAGAATCTGAAGCAGGCTCCGGGTTCTGAGCTGTCAGCACAGAGCCCGACGCGGGGCTCGAACTCACGGACCGCGAGATCCTGACCTGAACCAAAGTCGGATGTTTAACCGACTGAGCCACCCAGGCACCCCAATACTTACTAAATATTTCTTAAACAGAAATAATGAACATGTGGCCTTTATCTGAAATATAGTATTTCTTGGTCCTAAAATAATACCAATTGTAAGGATTACTATCTTCTTAACAAAAGCTTTCAGAAGAAAAGTCACCCTATTTTGTAAACAAATATTTTAATAGTCAAATATTCCCGGTTTTCCAAACCAGTAAAAAGTGAATATATGAGTTCTAGACAGAAGAAACGTCATAAATGAAGTTGTTGAATCCCTATTGAATGATCGGAGATTCTCATTCTCTGTTTGTTGATGTAAATATAAGGTGGCTGTTAAATGTGAAATAGGCAACAAATACTAAACCTATACTATTAACAAGTTTTAGGCTCAAAGATGCTTCTGACTGCCATCCATTTGTTACATTTTCTTGCCAACCTTGAATGAAATAATTTCTCCCCACAAGGTAAGGGATCAGGATTATCAAGATAAAGTTCTGGAGAGGGACACATCTTCTGTAGCTCTGTACACATGTATCTCTAAACACAGAGACAGAAGCTTAGCTCACACTGTTGAAAGCCACTGTCCATGGATTCACATCAAGGAGCTTCATGAGTCCAGAGACAACAATGTAGTGGTTTCCCACATGCAGAGGGGAGTAAGAAATTCAAGAGTGGATATTGTTTTGTTTCACATGTCCCTTCCCTTCCTCTCCACTTTCCAAGTCAAATTGTCACAACCAGCCTCAAAACTATGCTAGGAAGTAATTTGGGACAAGCAGCTATCAACTTCTATACAGGTATGGCAGGGAGAATGCCAGATAGACTGAGATAACACTGGTTTGAAAATAAGCAGGATAGCACATGGATGCAGAAAGTCATTATCTACACTATCCAAAAAAAAAAAAAAAAAAAAAAAAAAACAGTTTAAGCCAATGAGAACCTAGAGGAAAAGTGTTTCGCATTTTGAGTGACACCAGAAGACTTGTACAACATTGAGAACAGAGATCTCTTAAATTTGGATTTTTAATGGCTTTATTGATTTGTAACTGACATAAAAATAAACTGCACCAATTTAAAGTGAGCAATTTTATAAGATTTAACATATAAATATATATATCTTTGTGAAGCCATCACCACAGTCAAAGTAATGAACATATGCATCATCCTCAAAAGCTTCCTCATGTCTCTTTGCAATCCGTCTCTCAACCCTCTCCCACCCCCATTTCAGGCAACACTTCTGTCATGAATAGTTCACATAATGTATAATTTTGCATAAGCAGAATCACATATACTCTTTTGTCTGCCTTCTCCTCAGCATAGTTATTCTGAAATTCTTCCATGGTTGTAAGTATCAAAAGTTTGTTCCTTTTTGTTGCTAAGTAGCATTCTATTACAGAGATATAAAAGAATTTGTTCATTTATTCACCTAGTAATGTACATTTCGGTTAGTCCCATTTGGGGGCTGTTAAAAATAAAGCTGCTGGAGACTCACAAATGCAAACAACAAACTGATGGCTGCTAGAGGGGAGGAGGTGGGGAATGGGCAAAATGTGTGAATGTGAGTGGAAGATACAGGCTTCCACTTATGGAATGAATAAATCACGATGATAAAAGGCAGAGCATAAGGAATAGAGTCAATGATATTGTAATAGTGTTTTGTATGGTAACAGATGCTAGCTACACTTGTGAACACAGCAAAATGTTTAGACTTGTCAAATCACTATGTTGTGTGCCTGGAACTAATATAATGTGTGTCAACTATCCTCAAATAAAAATATATACAAATAGGACAGACCTTGTTTTCTTCTAGCTGAGTATTCTCAATTACTAGCTAAACAGTGCATTAAAAACTCATCATGCAATTACAAATTCTTTATCTTATTCAGCACACCATCATCATACATTAGAATGTTTATTCTCACAAAGATGTTATACTTTCATGTTTCTTTTAAACTACATTTTGTAAGGCACTGATGTATTAAAGATATAAAGTGATTCCATTATGAGGTTAATATTCCTATGCATGCTTGAAGATTTGGGGCCTACATGAATGCATGGAACAAATTCCTTATTCTCAACTCAATTTCAGCACCTGAAATTCCACTCTAAAGAACATTCCCCTTAGAACTAATAAATGAATTCAGCACAATTGCAGGATACAAAACCAACACACAAAACTCCATTGCACTTCCATCCACTAACAATAAATCATCCAAAGGGAAATTAAGAAAACATTTCCATTTAAGGGACACCTGGGTGGCTCAGTCAGTTAAGTGTCCAACTTCAGCTCAAGTCATGATCTCATGGTTTGTGGGTTTGAGCCCCATGTCAGGCTCTGTGCTAACAGCTCAGAGCCTGCAGCCTGCTCCAGATTCTGTGTCCCTCTCTCTCTGCCACTTCCTCACTTGTTCTCTCTCTCCCTCCCTCTCTCTCTCTCTTTTTCCTCTCTCAAAAATAAACATTAATAATAATTTAAAAAAAAGAAAATATTTCCATTTACAATAGCATCAAAAATAATAAAATGCTTGGGAGTAAAATTAACTACAGGGACTAAAGAATGTATGCTGAAAATTATAAGACACTGCTAAGAGTAATTAAAGAAGACACAAAGAAATGGGAAGACATCTGTGTTCATGGATTGGAAGACTTAATATTGTTAATATGTCAATACTACAGAAAATGATCTATACAGTTAATGCAATTCCTGTCAAAATCCCAAAGGTCCGTTTTGCAGAAATAGAAAAATCCACCAGAGATTCCTAAGGCGTCTCAAGGGACCCCATATAGTCAAAACAATCTAGAAAAAGAAGAATAACGCTGAAAAAGAAGAATAAGTTCCTACACTTCTTGACTGCAACATTTGATACAAAACTACAGTAATCCAAACAGTGTTGTGTTGTCATTAAGACAGACATATAGACCAATGAAATAGAATAGGGAGTGCAGAAATAAATCCTTGCATACATGGTCAGATGACTTTCAACAAGGGTTCCAAGACCACGTCATTGTGAAAGGACAGTGTTTTCAACAAGTGGTGATGGGAAAATTTCAGATCCACATCACAAAAAAGATAAATGGGACCCTAACCTTACACCATATACAAAAAATCAACACAAAATGAATAAAGGGCCTAAATGTGAAACTGAAACCAAAGACTCTTAGAAAAAAACGTGAAGGAAGATCTTTATGACATGGGATTTTGCAATAATTTCACGATTTTACACCAAAGCAGAAGATGCAATTGGACTATAGCAAAATTTAAAATGTCTGTGCATCAAAGGATACGATCAACAGGATGAACAGGCCACCTGTGAAACTGAAGAAAGCATTTGCAAATCATATATCTGATAAGGGGTTAACATCCAAAATATGAAAGGAGCACTTAAATCTCAACAACAAGAAACCAAACAACCTAATTAAGCAAAGGTAAACCCTAAGATATACAAATGACCAATTAGTACATCAAAAGATGCTAAACATCACTACTCATTAGGGGAATGCAAAACCACAATCAGATACCACCTTACAGTAGTAAGGATGGCTACAGTTAAAAGAAAAAAATAACAGGTGATGGCAAAGATATGAAAAACTGGAATCCTTGTTTACTGTTGGTGAGAATGTAAAATGCAGCTTCTGGGTAAAACATTATAGCAGTTCCTCAAAAAATACAGATCAAATTACCGTATGATCCACCAATTCCATTTTGGCACAGACCAACCAAAATTGAAAGCATTTGGGAATATACTGCAATTACTGAAATTTTTACATGCCCACATTTATAGCAACATTATTCACAATAGCCAGCAAGTGGAAGCAATTCAAGTGCCTATCAGCAGATGAATGGGTAAACAAAATGTGGTATTAGATACAATGGAATATTATTCACCCTTCAAAAGAAAGAAATTCTGACAACATGGGACGACATAGATGAACCCTGAGGCCATTATGCTAAATGAAATAAGCCAGTCACAAAAAGTCAAATACTGTATGACTGACTCCATGTACATGAGGTATGTAGAGTAGTCCAATCCATAGAGACAAGAACTAGAATGTTTCCAGGGGCTGAGAGGAAAGGAGAAATAGGGAGTCATTATTTAATGAGTAAAGAGTTTCCGTTCTGCAAGATGAAAAGTGTCCTGGAGATGGATGGTGCTGATGGCTGTATAAAAATGTGAATGTACTTCATATCACTGAACTGTACACTTAAAAATTATTCACATGGTAAATGGAATGTTAGGTGCATCACAATGAAAATATTTTTTGATTTAAAAAATGCTTATTGGGGTTCCTCGGTGCCTCAGTTCATTGAGCTCAGGTCAACCTGATTTTGGCTCAGGTCATGATCCCAGGGTCATGAGATCAAGCCTCCTATTGGGCTCCATGAGAGCATGGAGTCTGCTTAAGATTCTGTCTCTCTTTCCCTCTGCCACTCTCACCTGCTTTTGCAAGCTTGCTCTCTCTCTCTCTGTCTCTCTCTAAAACACAAAAAATAATAAACTTTTGAAAATTCATAAAAATTAAACACACGCTTATTATTAAGATTTCTACTCTATACATCTGTTTTCCAAATGCAAATATAAGAGGGAGGCATGGTACAAGATCACCTATCAATCAACCATTACCATTCAAATGTTAGGACACTGAGAACATGGGGTTACATGCCAAGGAGGAAATAGGAAAGAATGAAGAGTTTGGATTGTAGAACATTGAGCATAGCAGGCCTGAGGACACACAAAATGAGCCACTTGGCCTTAAATGCTTTTGAGGTGTGGTAAAGGACAAGAACAGAGAAAAGAAAGAATTCAAACTTGGCACCATCACAGTATACCCCTAGTACTCACTATTACTGACCATTTTATGGATAAGGCTGCTAGGGTTAGATAAGCCTACCTTTTAAGATTTGAATTTTTCCATGCTAGAGATGGTAATAAGGCCATTAAATGGAATGTGTTCTAGACAGAAAATGTGTACAGAGTAGGCACTCATGACTTTTCTGGATAAATATATATATATATGTATATAAACATATATACATGTATATAAATATATATATATATATGTATATTATATATATATGAATCAGTAACAACTTTTATTAAAAATCAACCTGAATTATTCTGTTAATATACTGCCTCCACTTGTACTTTCTTAATTTGAATATATGCATCTCTATTCAAGAGTGAATGGCTTTTACTGTGCTATCTTATAGATGTTGGATTAAGGTTCGGCTATCTCTATAAAAGTCAAATTCATGGTCTAGACAATAAGAATACGCTGCAAAACATCAATACTTTGAAAGTTAGAAACTCTTAGCTATATACCATGGCGATTTTTAAATAGCCTTTTTTGTACTTGGAACACCAACTAAAAATGAATATTAAGAAGAAAATTCAAATAATTATCATACACAGATGAAAATGTAGGAATCTAGAGGGAGAAATTCATTTGAAGATAAAGGTAAGAAACTTCAAAATAGAATGAAAAACATTACAAGTCCTTTATCAATTGAGAAAGATAGCATTTTTTGGATTAAAAAATAGGAAACAGATACTTTAAATGTTAATGTGGTTGTTAAGTGCAATTCCAACTTTCTTGTTTTCGTTTTTGTTTCTTTGATTCTTTAATGGAGGGATAATGAGCAGAAGTAAAACAGGACATAATTTTTGACATTTATATTGAAAAGTTACATTGATACTATAAAAATTACCCCCCCCAAATACTTGGAAAACAGAAATAGTGATGAGTGATTGACCCTCACCAGTAATAAAGGTTTCTGTAAAACTCTCTTCTCAGGTTGGTATAGAAAGAGACAATAGATCAATGGGACTAAATAAAGCATGTGGAAACAATGAAAAGAAGAATTTCATAAGATACATGATGGTGATTCATAGTAGGAAAACAGGATGCCTTATTTACGTACAAATAAAGAGGCTTGTTTCTCTGTTGGAGACACTTCCACATGACCCTCAAAGACCCACTAATCACTGATCATTTGTGGAGAAGACTGGTGGGAGGCAGTCTTCTATGGTACTATGGGATTTGAGCTCACTCAAACGTTCACTATGGGATTTGAGCTCATTTGTGCAGAGGTGTTAATAAGGTGGAATGAGTGCTGGCACAAAGTTCGCCACAGGGTAGACACTTCAGAAAGTGAACGTAAGTACCACTGACTCACAGCAAACAAACCTAGACTAGGTCATTAAATAGTATTAAACAGCATGATATATAAAAAGAGGAAACACATGGAGAGATTTCATAACCTTCCTTATTGAACACAATGCCTGGGGCATGATTACAGGAAAGCAGATACGTTACCCCAAAATATGCCTCCATCACATAAAAATTATTTTGAATTGAGGTGCCTGGGTGGCTCAGTTGGTTAAGTGTCCCACTTCAGCTCAGGTCATGATCTCACAGTTCATGAGTTCGAGCCCCGTGTTGGGCTCTGTGCTGACAGCTCACATCCTGGAGCCTGTTTCTGATTCTGTGTCTCCCTCTCTCTCTGCCCCTTCTCCTCTCTCTCCCTCTCTCTCTCTCTCTCTCTCTCTCTCTCTCTCTCTCTCTCTCTCTCAAAAATAAATATTAAAAAATTGTTTTAATTATTTTGAAATGAAGGCAATTAAGAACCAGTAAACTCAGAAAAGCACCTCAACCCTGCCGTTTTTCTGCCTAAAGGCAGGAAATAAATTCTCCTCTTTATTGGAGACAGACTCTTACCAGTCCAGAGATGGTACCAGAGAATCTGCAAATAAACTGTATTAAACTAATCCTCATGTTCCTAGTTAAGGAAGGTAAGGACTAGCACACCTGGTTGAACTACCGCTAGTCCAAACCGCATTGTCTTGCCAATTCCTCACAAACTTATTGTTTCTTCATCTAAAAGATATAAAGCTTCCTGCTCTAATCACTTCTTCAGGTCTTCATTTTCTTGTGAAGGTTCCCATGAATGTGAAAAAATTCAATAAAATTTGTATACTACTGTATAATCTGCCTACTGTCACTTTAATTCTTACACACAGTCAGGAAGCCAAAGAGGGTGGAAGAGAATTTGTCCTCCCATACATAATATATACTCAATAAATATATCTATTGAATGAATTGAGCTGAAAACCTGGCAGTTCAAACAATTTTTACTGATTTTTCAGTCAAAACTTTTGGAAGTTTTTTAGCCAATTCACTAGCAAAATACAGCAATCCAATGGCAAAGACATGATGTGGCTGTTCTTTCTCTCCAATATTTGGTCAAAACTTGTGTATGTCCAGTATTCCTAGGAGGCTCAGTCTGTTAAGCATCTGACTCTTGATTTTGGTTCAGGTCATGATTTCAGGGTGTTGAAATGGAGCCTCCCATCAAGCTCCACCCTGGCCCTAGAGCCGGATTAAGATTCTCTCTCTTTCTCTCTGTCTCTGTCTCTCTCTCCCCCCACTCCCCTGCTCGGGCTCTCTCTCTCTCTCCCTTAAAAAAAAAATGTGTTTTTATCACACATAAGGCAATGATTCAGGGATAAGGATGTTTTTGATGCATCATAATACTTACCTAGAGATGCTTTCTTAGAGTCAGGTTTTCTTCTAACCCTACACCTGAGCTGCCACAGCCCTAGCCACTTCCAGTGTGGGTCAGCAATTCCCTGCCTTGGACCCTATAGCATGTGGATGTATCAACAAGAGCCTGGGGTTTGGGCACCTCCCTCCAACACGCTTCTCACTGTAGACTCCGTCAGTGCAGAGAAATACACTGGGGAGTCCTCTAGCTATGAAGCAGAGATGGCAAGATGGATGGATTTTCTTGTCTTCTGGAAATTCAATGAGTAACGACCTTCTGTGGCATTTTGTTGACTATAAGAATCCTGACGAACAAGGAAAACCATCTTCCTGCTGCTGGACAGCTTGTACCACAATAGACTATAACTTAGATCACCTGGGTCACATGTGAATTCCAGGATGACAGCCCCCTTCTCCTGCATTAACATTGCAGGTGGGGCTTGAGTTACCTTCTGGGCAATATTGGATCCTGAAGGAAAAAACAAGGAATCAGAGGTTTCAGGGTAAGGGATGTGGCACAAGGAAATTGTATTTTACACGCTACTATCCCTCTCTCCCAAGGTACCCATACCACAGTGCCTATCTCCCCAGTTTTAAGGTCATTGAGGAGGCACATTTCTACAAGGGCCATTCCTACCTACCACAATGAGGCCATGACCACTCTTAGAAGGCTGGACAGCAATATGTTTGAGTTCTTCCACTTAGATGGGAACTGTCTACTTCAATTTCAGGGCAGGGCACTGTGAGGGGAGCCTGCCAGGTGAGGGAAGGATGGCTGGGTATGTGCTGCTGCCTCCCCAGAACAGGAAACAGGGGTTTCCTGGGGTAGCACGTTGTGTGGGTCACGTCACACTTCTCCCTGTACCAGCTGAGAGTCTCACTGCCCAAACATCCTTTCGCATTAAGCGACTCTTAACTTGGAAACAATTCCATCTGAAAAAGAACTTGTAAAATTTAACACTGAAATGAGGCTTGATGGTTTAACTGTGGTACGTTCATTCATGGTGTCTGTGATGAAAGTGGGTGGATGGCACTCACTTAAAAATACTACCTGTGATGGATTATGAAAACAACATAAGATTAAGAATCATGTATGCACACTCTATATTTTATCACCTAATGTAGAAATAAATCACGTTATGATAAGAAGGCAAAGTGTTTAGACTAATCACTGTAGCTCTTTCAGTCTACCTGTTGTTATGTCAGTATTTCTCTTCTCTATCAGTATCTGTTCATGTCTCCCTGTTGGGGCCAAAAGCAGAAAAATCTAGTCACTCTTTGCTGAAGAGTTTAGACTGAAGCCCTCAGATAATAGATCCCACCACTGAAGTCTCCTTCTCTTCACTGTTTAGTTTTGACAACTCAGCTCTGTTTAGAAAGCCCAGAATAGACATCAGAGTTTGGTCATTAGGTTAGACAACCTCTGAACTTATATTTTTTTATTACCCCAGTTGAACAACAGTGCACTTGATACCTTCTATTCTCAGTTCTGAGGAGGCTAAACATAGGTGGCCACATACACCTCCACAGGATTGCTAGTCATATGATATTTGATTGTAAATACACGTTCTCTGTGTGTGTGCATTAAAAGTAAGGTTATGGGGTCCCTGACTGGCTCAGTCTGTTGAGCATGCGATCTTGATTTCGGATCATGTCAAGATCCCAGAGTCATAAATTTGAGCCCCACTTTGGGCTCCCCGTGGAGGCTGCTTGAGATTCTCTGTCTCTCTGTCTCTGTCTGTCTCTCTCTCCCTCTGCCCCTCCCACACACCCAGTCTCACTCTCCCTAAAATTATAAAAAGGAAGGTTGTGCCCTCAGGATATTCCTCAACATCATGGCAAATAGCAAATATCTATTGTCTATTAGGGTCGATCTCCTGATACAGTAGCCAAGGCTTAACATCCTTGTCTCAAAGTCTTTGTATCTTCAGCTACATCTTCAGAGTTTGTACTGCAGTCTCCATGAAATATGATGGAGCCACATACAGTACAACTGTCCTGCTAAGTGATAGACTATAACTCTCTGAAAACACCTAACATTTTTCTACCAGCTGGCTGAGTAAATGTGAAATATTATTAATTTCTCCTCCTCCTATTCAACTCTAACACATTTCTCAATGAAAGGAATCTCATGATTGTGCTTCTGTTGTTCAAGAAATATCCTTATCCAGGATTAATCTTTTGGACACTCTTAGACCAGTTTCTGAATTAATAGATTTTTAATAATCTTATCTTAAACACTGAAAGGAACAATACCAGACTGGCCATGCAATTACCACTCCAGACTCCTTTATAAAATCCAATCACTTAGCAAAAACATTAATTCAAGTGGCTGAACTAGTGGATATTTCTAGGGCATGCCAATTTACAAAAACTTACCTAGTCAGTATTAGTCAATATATTTTTAATGCAGTTCCCAGCTTCCAGATTCCAAATACTATAAAGACGATGAAGTTCCTTAATGTTCTAACTTTCCTTAAGCCTCTCATGCATCTTATTAGAAAGGGACAGCAAATACATGAATTACTGGATGTCTTCATGCTAGTCAAAAACTTTTTGTCATGAACAATGTCTCATAATACAAAAGACACTGCAGAAGCTAGGGGAAAATGAGGTCATCGTACTGAACACACCTTTCTGACCAAGGTTCTTATGCAAACGCTTCTGCCAGAGCATAAAGACAAATCCACGGAAAGGTTCAGTAATTCCACTTTAGATGTTGCAACCGTGGCCTCAATTTTGTAAAGAATCACTGAAAATGATGATTTGTTGCATCCATGAGAACAGGATATATCAAACCTAGGACAGCTGCCTGGTGGAGCCAAATGATCTGCACCAAACACTTGTAAAACTCTGCAGAGACCACGCATCACAGAAGGGACAATTGGTTGCAACATGAAACAAACACTGCTGCGGAAACTCTCTAGGACGATCAACATGGGGCTGTTCATGCCTGTCTTGGAACCAGCAAAATCCCATAAAATCTGGAAAGCTGAAATATGGTCTGGAATTCTGTCCCAAGGAAGCATTTGAGTATCTCCATAAGGAACTTACACAATTGCATTCCCTCCGGGAGCCATGAGTGTGTACTAGTTACAGCATTTCATTTATGACATGGATTGAGCACTCTCCTATCAGAAAATCACAGCAATCACAAAAAAAGAGCTAAATATCAAGTGGACTTTGTGTACTACCTGTGCCGTTTCTGTTAATTTCTCTATAGCAGAGCAAGTTTCTCTGGGACAGTTAGGTAAGGTTTGCCCTCACACAGAAAATTCACCTCTACTATCACCCCCACCCCCAATCTTCTCTTATAGTGGAACAACAAATGGAATGTTAAAAGTGAAATGGGGGTATCAGTGTGGCTCAGTCAGTTAAGTGTTTGGCTGTTGATCTTGGCTCAGGTCATGAGCACAGTTTGTGAGTTCAAGCCCCCTGTCGGGCTCTGTGCTCTAAGCCTGCTTGCGATTCTGTCTCTCCCTCTCTCTGCCTGCTTGCTTACCCTCTGTCTCTCTCTCTCTCTCAAAATAAATACATAAACTTAAAAAAAAAAAACTGAGATGGGTTACTATAGCAGACACCCTGGAACTAGTGTGGCGTGGTACATGTTAGCCTTAGCCCTCAGGCCCTGCATCCTTCCCTCACGAAGTCCTGTGCTGTCTTTACATAAACTGCTCACTGCAGCCCATGTAGCTCAGATGTCCCAACCCACACATAGTCCAACCTTCACAAACAGAACTCGATCTATAAACCCTTCACACTTTTCCTTTCATCCCAGGCCCAGATTGTTCTCTGGCCTTTCATTTAATCATATCTGAACAAAACCCCAGAGGAAGATGTCCATGGAGTCATGTGAAATGACCTTATTAGGTATTATTTATTACCAGTTCAGTAGATAAACTACTAGAAATGGATCCTTGGTTACACACTTACTAACTCTTATGACATTATGGATCCTTCACTGAGAAGAATGGAAAATGTTGCTCATATCGGAAATCTTAAACTGAGGTTCTTGAGAGAATCAGCAGAAGCAGACCATTCACAGAAGTGAGTGCTGACCCAAGAAACTTGAAACAAACATATTGCATGAAACAGACAACTCCGTCCAAGCCCATTTAGAAGAGAATTCTCTTTGATGGTTGGCACCACTGATTCTCATACTTTTCTTTTCATTCTTTTGTGTCTTTGTCCTTTTAGAAATATATTCCCACTTTAATGATAAATGTTATAATTTCTGAATTACCTTTGTTCTCTTACTAATAAAAGAACTTGTTTGAGTATAGCCTTTACCTGAGACAATACCCATCCTGATGCTATAACTCAGCTCTGCAAAGCCACGGTTATTGAAACAAAGGTAAAAACTTGTTGGACGTGTTATATTATGTCAACTCCTAGAAAAGCCAAATAATAAACATACCCCAACTAGTATGAGAACAGCGAATTTTAATCAATAAAATATGTCTTAAAATGTTGGAAAAATTTAGACTAGAATAGATATAATTAGACTTGTATAAATAACATGTCTCAACTTGAAAATATGAGTTGGTCTAACACACCCTTGAACCATTCCATTATTAATGGTTGTAGTGTTTCTCTTCTAGGACTATGAATTAAATCTCTAAAAGAGTCTAAACACTTGAAATTATGAGTTATTTTTATAAAAATAACTAAAAGTTAAAAAAAAATCAGAAATAGGGTGCCCGGGTGGCTCAGTCAGTTAAACATCTGACTTCAGCTCAGGTCATGATCTCACTGTTCATGAGTTTGAGTCCCACATTGGGTGAACTCATGCCCAGCTTATGATGAGCTCGAGCCCTGCTTTGGGTGATCTCTGCTTCTCTCTTTCTTTCTCTCCTCCCTCTCCTTTCTCTCTCTCTCTCTGGCCCTCATGGGAGTCTCTCTCTCTCTCTCTCTCCCTCTCTCTCTCTCTGCCCCTCACTCACTTGCAACCTCTCTCTCTCTCAAAAAAAAAAAAAGAACAAATAAAAAGATTCTTTTTTCTCAAAAAAAAAAAAAAAGAATCAGGGATAGGAAACACCGAGAGTAAGGAAGAGGCAGAAATCATGCAGGTGACCATGGCACGAGCTTCTTCTCACTAAGACGCCATTACCAAAAGACTATGCATTGTCTGGTTCTATTCATATGACATTCCTTTAAGATAAAAATATCAAAGAACAAACAAGGTGTGCAAAAAGTTATGGATGGGAGTCAGTGTGATTAGAAAGTTACAGAACAAGGGATTTGGCTGGAGCAATGAAGTCGTTCTGTATCTTGATTGTATAATGCTCAGATGAATCTATATCACATGTTAAATTTCAATATTCATAGATATGACTCTAAATAAAAGTGGTCCACTTTCTATAGATTTTCCTTAATAAAAATCTAAAACACTGAGAAAATAAAATAATTGATGTGGTTTCTACTTTTCAACTGGCCTCTTAATACGTATATTATTTCCTCAGTTTAGAAAAGACAGCAGCAACCATGCTGACTGTAAGGGGCAAAATAATGGTAAATAAATAAATAAATAAATAAATAAATAAATAAATATCAGGTGAAAATGGAAAGAAAAACAAAATAGAAATAAAAACCTTGAAGGTATGATTAAGTTAAGGATCCTCAGATGGAGAGAGAATCCTGGGCCGAATGGAGTCACATGCATACTTTTAAGAGGGAGTGGAGGGAGGTTTGCAGACAGGAGAAATCAATGAAACCATGGAAGCAGAGGTTAGAGCCATGTGGTCACAAGCCAAAAAAATGCAGGCAGCAGCCAAAGCAAGAAGACGCAAAGAATAGTTTCTCCCTAAAGCCTCTAGAGGGGGTACAGCCTTGCTGGCATCATGATATCAGCCCCATGAAATTAATTCAACTTCTGGCCTTCAGAACAACAGAAGAAAGAATTTCTGTGATAAAGCCTATGATAAACTGTCCAGAGACAGTGGCAACAAATCTGCCAACCATGATGAAGCTTTAAAGCCTGAATGTGTCTGGATCTACGCTATGAACTGACTCTGCATACTCTGGCTAGTGTTTTTTCTTCCGTTGGATACGTTCTCACTTAAGTTTGAGAAAGCAGTTGAGCTAATAGTAACTGCACCTTCTCTCTCTTCTAATTCAGTTTAAGAAGGAAGAAAACAGTAAAATATAAGCTGTGCTTCCCTCTGACTCCTTATCAGGCTTGGAGGAAATGGAACAATCAAGAGTTGCCTTCCTTCTACTGCACAGGAGCCAACGGTATAACCAAATAATCAAATAATAAAAGCTGATTGAGGCGTTAGGCTACAGTACCAACCTTTCTTATTCAAATATTTTAAACCTAATTTAACCTAATGACTTTCCCTACAACAACAAACCAGTTAGCTTATAACTGACCACCATAACTCAGCCAAGAGGGATCATTCTCATCATACCAAACCACCAATTGTATCCATCTTTAGGAAGAATATGAGATGTCTTGAAAATTAGCCTGCCATTGAGCCGGGGTGGGAGAATTAGGAAAATAATTATTTATGCAAATTCTTTCCTTATATTGATTCTATCTTCAACACTAAAAGAATTCCCTTTTTTTAATTTTTTTTAATGTTTATTTATTTTTTATATAATACAAGGTGGGGGGGGGGCGGGTAAGAGTAGAGAAAATAGCCTGCCTTTGACCAGGGGTGGAAGAATAAGGAAAATAATTATTTATGCAAATTCTTTCTTTACAATGATTCAATCTTCAACACTAAAAGAATTACCTTTATAAAAAAAACCTGCACAAGGATTGTTTAATTCAGTCAAAACATGGAGATGAGACAGGGAAATTTGTAGCTGGCTATCTCTATAATAAACGTTAATCTAAATGTCTTCTGCAATCCACTAGGAAGACTTAAGTAAGGTGCATTTATATAAATGTATATGAAAACTTTTCCCACATATCCCAGGAAAAAGGATTCCAATCATAAGGAACAATAAAAATTAAATGTCTAGGAAGAAGTTTTTTTTTCCTTAAAACAATTGAGCTTTATTAAAAATACATAGATCAACAGAAGAAAATACTATGTTCTTCAATAACCAAATATAGGCTGTTAAGTGTTTATTCTTCACACATCAACTTATACATTTAATTTACTCACACGCTTAAATAAAAATTCTAAATATATAGCAGAATTCACCTTTCCTTTCTTTAATAAACATCTACTGATGATCAACTATGTAAACAAGTTTGTGCTCTATAATAATGATTGAAAGATACAACTTTCCCTTCTAAATTATATGAGTGTAGATGTGAAAATGTACTAACACAATTTTGAAAAGAGTCTAATTCTCAGTCATATTCTTGAATAAATCACCTCTATTTTTAATTTCCCTCAAATACACATAAAATACATACCATCACTAGACTCTCAAGGAAATCACAGGTCACATTATCTCAAAAAGAAAATAATCAGGGGTTCCTGGGTGGCTCAGTTGGTTAAGCGTCTGACTTCGGCTCAGGTCATGATCTCACAGTGGGCTCGAGCCCTACATCGGGCTCTGTGCTGACAGCTCAGAGCCTGGAGCCTGCTTTGGATTCTGTGTCTCCCTCTCTCTCTGCTCCTCCCCCACTTATGTTCTGTCTCTCTCTCAAAAATAAATAAACATTAAAAAAATTTTTAAGAAAATAATCAGAACACATAGAAAGAGGACTGCCAAATTTTGCAAAAGATAGAAGAAAATTAAAAATATAGTGACTTCTGAAAATCTCTCACTGAGCTATTTAAAAGCAGGTGTTAAGAGGACAAGACTCAATTCAGGATATAACACTGAGTGAAAAAAATCAGAATCCAAGTTATATTGGAATTTAAGAAGAGAGCAAAACAAACATTAATAATAAATTAGCTGGGTACACAATTATCAATTTCAAACTTTGGTTATTACATATTTTCTATATTTAACATGCACTGTTTTATAACAAGTCAAAGATAACATCTGCAGTATTGGAAAGACAAGAGTTGAAAACTAATCTATGATAGGAATGTGATAATTTACCAAGGAGTTGTTTGTATGACAGGAGTCTGAACAGCAAATGTAAAGTCAGCTTTAAAACCTGAATTTCAAAATAAAACATTACTAACTCCTTTCAAAAATCCAATAAGCAGCAATAATTCAACAAAATGTTCTAACCCTGTCTGGGTCCTCTCAATCCCAATAGTCTTATGTTACATTTTTACATCTAACACATTAGCTTTCAGAATGCTGGTCTATATATCTTACCATGTCTTAAGTTATGAGAAATTTTAATTTCAGATTATCTTCTGTATTAATAATCAGATATTGAATCAGTTAAAACTTCACATGAAAATGTTATTCTTTTCCATTGAAGCTCTTATCTTTATCTTAAATTTCTATTTCAAAGCCTACGGATCTTTGCTTTCCCATGTGGCAGCAAGTTCCAAAACCAGAGATTCTAAACATTTTAAGAACTAACATCCTTCCAATATGCTTTATGCAATGTGCACATACACACTTTCATTTTGAAATAATTTATTGGCAAGGTTTACCGTCACCAGCTTTGAGCCTGCAAAGCCCCAGATGGTCCCAAGCACGCTGTGCAAATGCGGCTGCACAAGGAAGGCTTCCTGGTGGAGGAGCCTGGGCTGGGAGCCCAGCTGCAGTTTGGGGACAGGCTGCAGAGCAGCAGGGAGCACTGTGCCTGCACCGCACACAGATAGGTGGCTGAGTCTTCCTGCTGGGAGGCCCTGATGTGCAGGCTGCTGTGCCGGTCCTTAGTGTTCACCGTGCAGTTCAACCTCCCATCCTGCTTCATCCCTGAAACTATGTAAAACAGTTGGGTGAGGCCGCCGCCCCCGGGGTTCTGTCGGAACCACTGCACATTGGTCACCGAGCTGGAAAAATTGCACCTCAGGGTAGAGCTGGCTCCCTCCTGGAGGCTCAGGGCTGCAGGTGTCTGCTCCACGTCCATCCCTCTCACCCCTGCTTGGAAAGACAAAACCAAACACAAAAGAAGTCACTGCAGAGCCACTGAGGCAGTTTTCAAACCCATAAAGTATTCCCGGGAACATCCGCTGAGGGTGTAGACCCTGCAGGAGCTCTGTGCAGCTCCCCCTCCACTGCGGGCTGTGAACCTCCCCAGCCCCCGTCTGGGACGCCCCCACTCACAGCAAACCTGCACCCACAGAAGCCCCAGCAGGGCTCCCCGCTGTCTCTTCATGACTCCTTGTCTGGTCGCTGATGTGCCTTCACCCCTACTCTGAAGAATGTAGAGTCTTGGGTCCAGAGAAGTTGTGTTGTCAACAGTCACCACGTCCCTCCAGAATCACTGAGCACCAATCACACCTGAACCCTGTCAGTCCGGGGACTGAGACTCCACCCACAGCGGCCCAGGGAGACTGCAGAGTAATCTGTCCAAAACTGTGCTTGCCAACGGTGCAGGGAGGTAGGGAGATATTTCCAATATGTGCAGTTATAAGGAATTTTTTCCTTAAAACATTTGATGTAAGAAATTTGTAGGTTAGTAACTGAGAAAGGGTGAATGATATTTCTGGTAGAGTCAGTGTCTCAGTGAGTTACACAACCTTGAAGAATGACTCCATTCCCCAAACTGTATAGTTGGACAGACAATGTGAAAATTCAGTGGTATAAAAATACTGATAAAGAAAAACTATCTGATAGCATGCATTGTGTATTGTAGGAGTAAATACAATTTCTTGAGATCAAGAGAGTTCTAGAAACCAAGGCAGATGAAATAGAAAATTATTCCAACCAGAATTCAGTTAGTAAAAAATATGGATGTCTGCATAATGTCCACTCTGATGTAATTTCCACCTATCTGCCTCTCCTGTGCAACTTGTGGACACCTGTTTCACCCACACGGCTGATTCTGGCCAGGCCACATGTCGCTGGTCAAAGTAAATACTGTCATCTCCCTTTCCTTCTGTTTTTGTTCCTTATTTTTATCTCTTTTCTTCTTCTCTTCATTCTTGTTCATTTCACTGTCAGGTGAGATATATGAAAAGGTAGGATATTTAGGCATATTGAAATAGTTTTCTTTGTCAGTGGGTGTGGGGAATTTTATTCATAACAATTAAAAAATTGAAGACAAGTAATGGGATGTTTTCTGTTGAGTTTCCATGACTTCGATGCCCAAAAATATTCCTATCCTGGTACCTGTGCTCCAAGAATTATCTTCATAATGCATTTATGGAGATATGGACTCCAGATCTGAAGTGTATATGCAATGGCAGAACTAAAAACCTGAAATGAACTTTATACAAACACTGTTCCCCTCCTCCCCCCCCCCCCACCTTTGCTATCTATAATTTGACTGGCTCACAGGATTTCTGTTCTCCCTTTAACTGTTCAACCCTTGTACCATCAGAAAGTCTGTTTCTTATAAAACTTAGAGTGCCCCCTGGTGGACTGAAACCGTCATCCAAGATCACTTTATAACAAAGCAACTCCGCAGACACAGATCCCCAGCCCCGTTCATCCCATGCTTCCTGATGAAGGAAATACAGATGGTCAGAAAAGAAGAGAACTGCATAAAAGACAACTTTTATGAAATTTCATGGAAATTATTATCAGCAAATAATTTAGTAAATTTCAATTCCTGCTAATTATTTGATTTATTTACATTAGTTCAAAATAAATCCATAAATATTTATGGATTTTAGTTTCAATGGGGTAATTTACTATATCTTAAGAATATATAAAAGCACATACAATGCAGGAAACAACAGATATTGGTGAGGATGCAGAGAAAGGGGAACCCTTTTGCACTATTGGTAGGAATGCAAACTGATCCGGCCACTCTGGAAAACAGTATGGAGGTTCCTCAAAAATTTTTAAATAGAAATACCCTATGACTGAGCAGTTGCTCTACTAGGTACTTATCCAAAGGAAGCAAAAATGCTGATTCAAAGGGGCACATGCACCCCAATGTTTATGGCAGCATTATCAAAAGTAGCCAAATTCTGGAAAGAGCCCCAATGTCCATTGACTGATGAGTGGATAAAGAAGATGTGGTATATATGTATATACACAATGGAATATTACTCGGTGATCAAAAAGAATGAAATCTTGCCATTTGCAACAACATGGATGGAACTAGAGTGTATTATGCTAAGCGAAATAAGTCAGTCAGAGAAAGAAAAATACCCTATGATTTCACTTGTTTGTGGAATTTAAGAAAGAAAACAGATGAACACAGGGGAAGGGAAGGAAAAATAACATAAAAACAGAGAGGGAGCAAACCATAAAAGACTCTTAAATACAGAGAACAAGCTGAGGGTTGCTGGAGAGGTTTGGGTGGAGGGAATGGGCTAAGTGGGTGATGGGCATTAGGGAGGACATTTGTTGGGATGAGCACTGGGTGTTATATGTAAGTGATGAATCACTAAATTCTACTTCTGAAACCAGTATTCTACTACATGTTAACTAACTTGAATTTAAGTCAAAAAAAAAAGATATAAAAGTGTAATGGAATATCATTCTGCCATAAAAAAAACAATGAAATTATACCATTTGCCGCAACATAGATGGAGCTAGAGAGGGCTAGCTAAGGGGTACAGGTCAGTCAGAGAAAGAAAATACCATATGCTTTCATTCACATGGAATTTAAGAAACAAATGAAATAAGCAAAGGGAAAAATTAAGACAGAAGGAGAAATAAGTCAATAAATAGACTCCTAATTAAATAGAACAAACTTGTGGTTACCTAAAAGGAGAGAGCTGAGGGAGGGGTTAACAAGGTCAAGGAGATTAAGAGTGCTCTTGTCCTTGTGAGCACCTAGAAACTGTAGGTAAGTCTTGAATCACTATACTGTACACCAGAAGTTAACAAAACACTTTATGTTAACTACCTGGAATTTAAAAGATAGGAATTAATTATTTAATTTTAAAAGAATAAATAAAAGTAGATAACATACTAGTTTACAGTCCACAGGGAAGACAAAAATATACATAACTATCCGTAATAGAGTCAAAGAGTAAAACCCTGAGAGGAGTGAAGACTAAAAAGTATGTGATCACAGAGGAGGAAGAAATGCTTCAACTTTGGGTGGTTGGACAAAATCTTCTAAAGAAAGGGATCATTCTCTCCTTTCCCCCTTTTGGTGACAAGAATAGAGAGACTATGAATAAACATTTCTGATGGCTTTTAAGACTTTTTATTACTTCTAACAATAGGAGGGATTGGTGAATATATGAATTATTAAGAGTAATAAAACATTATATTTAGAGTAAAATTTTTTTTGACTACCGCTACCTATTCTGAAACTTCATCCTTGTTACCCTAAATCTTTCTTCATCTTGTACACTTTGGAGTTGATGTTTCTAGGTGTTTTACCAGATTTCAATCACCAGGACATATGTAGTTAATTTATTTATATTTTATTATAATACAAAGACACATTTTAGGTGTACCTTTCTGTAGCTTGCTTTATAAACCCACTACTAAATCTTGTAGATCTTATTACACAAACACATATACATCCTTCTGTTCCATTAGATTCCATATTGTGTATATACTTCCATTTATGCATCCATTTTGCTATTGATTACTAGTTAAAATGAATTTTTTTAATCTATGAAATACTACACTAAATGAACCTTTTTAAGCATTCCTCAGATGAGCACAAGTTTTTCTAGGAGGAACAGAGACTAGGAAGAATGAAGGAAAATCCATGAAGCTAGTAGGTGAAAATTACTTCCGGCAGAAGAAAGTTGTGTTATTGTGTTGCATGGTTTTCTTTTGTTATTAGTTTTTCTTAAGGTGCATTGCACCTGTTGTTTATCAGCTCATTCGATAAGCTCTTTCTGAAATTACTGTCCTGATATGTAGATACTGTACAGTTTGCTCTAGCCCCGCACTGGGTTTTTCTAAATATAGGAAATCAGCAAGAGAAAAAGCACACCCAAGGAGAAGCAGCAGTAGATACAAGGAAAACATGTTATAGAATAAAATTAGACATAAAAAATGTACACACACGCTCACACAAGTTAAGTATACTTGTCATTAGAACAGGGAAAAAAATTCTACAAGCGCAACAGAAGATAGTCTAGCAAAGAAAAGAAAGAAACAAAAGCATATGGAGCACAACCAAAATATTAGAAATGAGTCCAAATATATCAGTAATCAGACCATAGATAAAAAGAAATTATTGGACTGAGTCAAAATTAAAACTCTTTCTCCATGTTGCTTAAGAGACAAACCTAAAAGGAAACAACAGAGAAAGGCGAGCGGATAGGAGGGCATTTTCCTGCTGCTCCGTTGTGCAAAGACTAAAGCCCCCTCCTCACTCACTAAACCCACCGCACCCAATAGAGATATCCCAAGGGATGTCATTCTGCCAAAGAGGCAGTCCAAGATGTCTAAGAGAACGCCTAGCGAGCAAACTAACTTAACTCCTACAAAGGTAAGCTCTAAGAAAGAAAAGACAGACCTTAAAAACATTAAGGGGTGCCTGGGTGGCTCAGTCGGTTAAGCCTCCAACTTCGGTTCAGGTCATGATCTCACAGTTGGTGAGTTCGAGCCCCGCGTCGGTTCTGTGGTGACAGCTCAGAGCCTGGAGCCTGCTTCTGATTCTGTGTCTCCCTCTCTCTGTGCTCCTCAACCTCACTCGCACTCTCTCCCTCTCCCTCTCTCTCTCTCTCAAAAAAAAATAAACATTAAAAATTTGAAAAAAAAACCCATTAATATTAAAATAGAAATTGAGAACAGAACAAGAAGAAAACCAGGAGAGATGAAATACCAAAAATAAATTGAGATTTATAGAAAAGGAGGAAAGTAAAATTAAGGAAATTCCATATCTTGATAGAGCACAGGATGAAAAAGTCAAGTGTGAATAATAGCTTTTACATTTTCATCAGTGGTCCCTCCAATCTCCATTCTTTCACAGTTGGGAATGCTTTATGGACTATTGAAAAATGCACATTTCAAATTCCTCTTAAACCACTTTAAGAGAAGTTGAGACATCATCATCAAAATTGTGTATAATCGTTCTCTGCACAAGAAATCAAGGGCAAATTTGAATCAAGGGAGGCTTCAACTGTCTTTTTTATGCACCTCATATTTATTTGCTAGAAGGGTCAATTTCAGTATCCTATTAAGTGAAATGTACCAGAAAAAGCAATCTTGGAGTCATACCTACATATATAAAATATCTTAAACATTTTAACAGTTGATCTTTCATATACAAGCTGTAGTGCATTCCTAAATAAAAGTGTTCCCTCACACCCAAGGAATTCAGTATGGGGGTATAATTAACTATAAAAGATTCCCAATAAATAAACTAATTTACAGCTCAAGGAACTAAAACAGAATAAAGGAAGCCCACAGTCTGCAGAAGGAAATAACAAAGACTACAGCAGAAAAAAAGCAAAACAACAGAAAAAGTCACAAACTAAGAGTTATTTTTCTGAAGAGAAAATATAGAAGAAAAGTGATTTTGGCAATGATATGACACCAAAATCACAGGGAACAAAAGCAAAAATCAACGGCCAGGGGTGGGGGGGCAGGCACCTGGGTGGCTCAATTGGTTGGGCATCTGACTTCTGCTCAGGTCATGACCTTATGGCTTGTGAGTTTGAGCCTGCTGTCGGGCTCTGCTGACAGCTCACAGCCTGGAAGCTGCTTCTGACTCTTTTTCTCCCTCTCACTCTGCCCCTCTCCCACTTATACTCTGTCTCTCTCTCTCTCTCAAAAATAAATACACATTAAAAAAATAATAATAACAAGGGGGACTACATCAAACTGAAAAACTCAGCACGGCAAGGGCAACAATCAACAACATCAAAAGTCATCCTAAGGAGTGGGAGAAAATATTTGCAAACCACATATATGAAAAGGAGTTAATATCTAAACAATATAGGAAACTCCTACAATAAACATTTTTTAGAAAAACGAATAAGCCAAAACAGAATGGACTAAGGACTAGAATAGACATTTCTTTAAAGAAGACATTCAAATGGACAACAAGTATGTGAAAAAATACTCAATGTCACTAGTCAGCAGGAAAACATAAATCAAAACCCCAGTGAAATATCATCTGACACAGTCATGCAATTAGGTGAACAGGACCATACTATTAAGTATTTCAGTATTTAAAATATTGGTACTGGCCACTACTTAAAAGTGGCAGAAAAAAAGCACATACTTGAAACATGTGTAATTCTCTAGTTCCTTTTTGATGATAACTGTGTCAATGTATTTGCCACTACATTTATAATAAATTCCTTGATATCATTCAGGCTTTATACATTTAAAAAATTGATGGCTATTATCCAAAACACAAAATACAGGTGTTGTCGAGGATGATAAGAGATTGGAGCATTTGCACACTGTTGGTGGGAATGCAAAATGGTATAAGCATGGAAAACAGGATACAGGTTCTTTAAAAAGTTAAAAATAGCACTACCATATGATCCAGTAATCCCACTTCTGAGTATTTATCACAAAGAAATTGAAAGGATCTCAAACAGAAATTAGGCACTCCTATGTTCACGGCAGCACTGTTCACAATAAGCAAGACATGGAAACAACTTGAATGCACAACAACAGATAAATGGGTAAAGAAAATGTGGCATATACATAAAATGGAGTACTGTTCAGCCTTAAAAAGGGGGAAGGGATTCTGCAATATGCAACAACATGGATGAATTTTTTTTTTTGAGAGAGACAATGAGTGAGATCACACTAGCAGGGGAGAGGGAAAGAGAATATTAAGCAGGACCCACACCCAGCATGGAGCCTGACTCGCCTGATCTCACAACCCCATGACCCTGAGATCATGTTCTGAGATGAAATCAAGAGGGGAATGCTGAACCAACTGAGCCATTCAGGTGCCCCATCATGAATGAATCTTGAGGACATTAAGCTGACTGAGATAAGCCAGTCACAGTAAGACAAATAATGTATGATTCCATTTAAATGTGGTATAGTCAAGTTCATAGAATTAAAGAGTGAACAAAGAAGACGTTGCCATGGGCTCTGGGGAAGGGGTAATGGGAAGTTGCTAATCAATGAGCAAGATGAAAGAATAGAGATTTGGTGTACAACATTGTATCCATAACCAACAATCATGTTTTGTACACTTAAAATTTTAAGAAGCTATATCTTATGTTAAGTGTTCTTTACACAATACAAATAATTTTTTTTTAATTCGACACCACAGGCTTCATCCTTTAGAACGGCCAAAATCCAAAACACTAACAACACCAATGCAGGTATCAAAAATGTAGAAATCACCCAGGTAAATCCAATGAATTTCACCAACGTAGTAATTGGTAAAGGTTTATTGTTGAAGTTTTGCTTATGATTTCCAGAGGCACAGCCAAAAATGATGCAGGTCTAGTTAGTCTTGCAAAATAAACTAAATTAAGCTTTATTTGTATAACCAAACTGGTTTTGTCTGCCCTGGGACTTCTCAAGGCTGGTCTGTTTGTTTTTTATTGTAACACCCACAAGGGGCAACAGGAAATCTGTTCCATGGCTGATGGGAATTCAGCCACGTTGGAACAAGTGTAGAAGTTATTTACATAACTGCACAAACTCCTACCGTATGATCTAACAATTACAGTCATTAGTGTTTATCCAAATGACTGGAAAACTTCTATCAGCACAAAACTTGCATGCAAATTGTTTTTAAATTTTATTTTTAGGTAATCTCTAAGTACAACATGGGATTCAAATTTACAATCCCAAGATCAAGAGTAGCATACTCTACCGACTGAGCCACCCAGCACCCCTGCTCTACCCCGTTTACCAAATGTCTGAGAAAAACTCTTAGTATATACCTTTTGAATTATTTAAAATATATTTTAACATCCATTGATATTTATAGAGATTTGAAAATAAAATTTACATTTTAAACCAATCAAATAAAAAATTAAACCAAGAATATATAGCTAATATACAAGGAAGTGATTTAATATTCTGATCATATATCATTCAGAAAATTTACAGATAAGGAGAAAATAATTAAAGAATAGGGTTTTTGGCAAATTCTGTCAGTATATTTGCAGGAAAGACAGAGATTGCTTTTTCTATTATTCTTTTCACTACTTCTCTTCCTCCCATACCTTCTCCCAAACCCATTATTTTTCCTCCTCTGTGAGAGGAATTAGAGAAATCTATAGGATGTCCCTGCCAGTGTCACCTATCCATCTGTATTATTATAAAAGGTCAGTCCAAGAGAATTTTCTCTTACTGTAATTCTTGGGCACTGAACACCTCTCACTCGAGTTCTTACGTTCCAAAGCCAGCTGATCTACCTAACCGCCAGGACAGGAGTCATTTCCTCAATCATGTGTCTGCCCCCTCCCTTCATTTTGAATATCAGCCTGTGTCTACCATCTGTCTTACTAGAAAAGAAACCAGGACAAAGATCCCTTGTCTCTCTTTTCATTGCTCACTTCCACATGTTCCCCTCCTGTCTTCCCGCCCCTTCTTTCTCTATTCAAACCTGGTTTGGGGCTGCAGCTCTTCCTTCACCTCTCCTGCCCATCCTCTGTCAGGAAGACATGGGGCGGACACCACCTTCTCGGGCACACCCTGGCTCTCTCAGTGTGTCATTGGACACAGCAATACCCACCGGGGGGCCTCAGCAGCTTGTGGGGCTGGACTTTCACTGCAGGGTGAGCAAGACACCACTTCAATGTTATGTGGTTCCACCTTGAAATTACTTAGGTCCTGGCTTAGGAACTATTGCATTTATATTGCACTAATGAACAGCTGGGTTTGGGGAGTGTTCCTTCTGGTTCCCATGCTCTAGCCATTTGTATGACTTGCGTATCAAGCAGACACTGAGGGGCAACCACCATACACTGTGCTGGAACCAGAGAAGATCAGAGACATTCAGTATCTGGGCCCCTGTTCTGCTCAGAGTTTGTGTTCAGCTCCCCCTGCAGTCCCTGTCACTGTGTCACGCAGGGCACAGTAGTACACAGCCGAATCTGACGCTTGCACTGAGGCCTTCTCCAAGTGGAAGGATTTGGATTTTCCGTCGTAGGTGGCTTCAAAACCTTTGTGACTTCCCTTCTCCTTGTCCCTCAAGGCTTTCAGGAGCAGCTGTGGACCTTCTCCGGGATACTGGACATACCAGAAAAGAGTGGGGTACCCTGTCGCTGAATAAGTACAGTTTATAGTCAGGGACTCCCCTTTGGAGAGGGTCACTGGGCCTTCCATCTGGGTCACTGAGTCTCCGTGGGTTTGTCCTGGGAAAAAAGAAAAGAGACCTGTGTTACCTTGGGCACAAATCTCCTGGATAAAATTATAGTTATAGGTTTTGCTGTCACAATAGATGAAACAATCCAAATACTAAGAGGCATTTTACTTACCAAGCATCAAGAGTACCACAGTCACGAAGCCTGGAGAAGAGTTCATCTCTAGAGTGTCACCTAGATAATGTGCTTCATTCTTAGCAGGAAGAAGCATTGGAGAGACAGAGCAATGATCAGTGGAAGCCCACATTTCTCAGCAAAGGTGCTGTGTTAGGAAGCTGCACCCCCTGCTGGACGGGGACTGAAACGGGATGCATGGTGGCCAGAGTCCTCCCAGAGTCAGCAAGATGTCTTTGTCCCTGACTTTATGAGGCACATGGCAGTCTTCAGGTGGCACTTGGAAATCTGAACAGCAGCAATCCTGATCTCTCAGGTCTACTTTCTTCTTAGGACACTACCTGATGTGGAAGTTCTTTAACAGAACATCCCAGAGTGTTTCTGTAGCTGAGAGGATAACAATCTCTAAAGCATTAAATACAGTACTTTATGTTTTCATGTATCCACTGTGGGCCAGCCTATAATCCACTGACTGCCAGAAAACAGTTGGGTTTGAATACACAGAAAGTAATAAGAAGTCAAGTCATTACTAAGTGATACTGTGTTTTTGGGCACTGTACCCCAATATTTAGAACACTTACTGTCCTTTTCTAAGCACTCACTAAGTATTTCTTAAACAGAAATAATGAACAAATGGCCTTTAATTGAAATACAGTATTTCTTGGTCCTAAAATAATACCAGTTGTAAGGAATACTGTCTTCTTAATAAAAGCTTTTCAGAAGAAAAGTCACACTATTTTATAGTCAAATATTTTAGTCAAGTATTCTTCATTTTCAAAAACATTAAAAAGTTAAAAAGTGTGAATTCTAGACAGAAGAAACATCATAAATGAAGTTGTCGAATTCCTATTGAATGATCTGAGATTCTTATCTCATTCTCTCACTGCTTTGTTGAGTCTTATATGTATAAGGTGACTATTATGTGAATTAGGCAACAATTACTAATCCTATACTATTAACAAGTTTTAGCCTCAAAGATGCTATACATTAGCATTTATCACATTTTCTTGATAACCATTAGTCAACTATTTTTCTCCCAAAGGTAAGGAATGAGGATTATCAGGATAAAGTTCTGGAGAGGGACACATCTTCTCTAAAGCCCTGGAAACATTTATCTCTAGACACATAGATGGAAGCTTAGCTCAGGCTGTTCCCTGGAGGCCACTCTCCACGGATTCACATCAAGGAGCTTCATGAGTCCAGAGACAACATGGTACTGGTTTCCCAGATGCAGAGGGAAGTAAGAAATTCAGTCCTGGATACTTTTTGTGTTCACACGTGCCTTCGTTTTTCCTCCACCTTCCGAATCACACTGTCCAAACCTGCCTCAAAACTCTGCTAGAAGGAATTTGGGACAAACAGCATTAAACCTCTATTCAGATACACAGGGAGATTGCCAGATAGGTTGGGATGATGCTGGTTTCAAAATAAGCAGTATACCACATGGATTCAGAAAGTCATCATCCATAAGTTTTTACAAAGCATAATTTTAGGCCAGTGAAAACCTACAGGGGAAATATTTTGCATCTGGGGTCACATAAGAAGACTTGCACAACATGGAGGGAAGATACATAGTAAATCTGCATCTTTATAGCTTTATTAATGTATAATTTTCATAAAAATAAACTGTACAAATTTAAAGAAAACAATTCTATAGGATTTGACATACGTGTGTATTTGTGAAGCCATGACCACAATGGAGGTAATGAACATATGCATCACCTCAAAATTTGCCTCATGTCTCTGTAATCCTTCTTTCAACCCTCTCCCTCCTGCATTCCAGGCAACACTTCTGTCATGAATCAGTTGGCATATTTCATAATACTGTATGAGTGGAATCACATGTACTCCTTTGTCTGGCTGCTTCTCAGCACAATTATTTTAATATTCTTCCACATAATTATTTTGAGATTCTTCCATGGTTATAACTGTCAGGAGGTTTTTGCTTTTTGTTGCTGTGTAGTATCCCATCATAGGCCTATGAAACAGTTTGTCTATTCACCTGCTGCCTTCAGATTAGTTCCAGGGAAGCTGTTACAAATAAAGCTGCTATGAACCTTTGTGTATATGATTTTTTAATGTTTTCTTTTAATTTATTTTTAGAGAGAGTGAGAGAATGAAAACACAGTGGTGTGGAGCATAAAGAGGCAGAGAGAGAGAATCCCAAGCAGGCTCCACACTCAGCATGCTGAGCCCAGCACAGGGCTCCATATCACAACTGATAATGACCTGAGCGGAAATCAAGAGTCAGACACTCAACCAGCTGAGCCACCCAGGTGCCCTGTGTATATGATTTCTTATTGACATATGTTTTCATTTCTCGTGGGTCAATAACAGGGAGTAGAATAGCTGGATTATATGGTAGGTGTATATTTGGCTTTGTTAAACCAATTTTTTCTAGTAGCTTCTTTGTAGATTCCCTTGCATTTTATGCTCAGATGATTATTCTAATAAAGATAAATTCACTTCGTCCTTTCCAAACTGTATGTCTTTTGCTTCTTCCATGTTCCTTATTAAATTGGCTAGAACTTCTAGTTCAATATTAAATACAAGTGGTGAGAGCCAAACTTCTTCCCTTACTTCTGAAACTAAAGAGAAAGCATTTAGGTTTTCACCATCAAGTCTGACATTTGATGTAGGTTTTTCGTAGAGCCCCTTTTTTAGGTTGAGAAAATTCCCTTTACTTTCTAATTTGCTGTGGGGTTTAATCAGGAATTGATATGGATTTTATAAAAATGCTTTATCTGTACCTGTTGAGATTACCCTCATAAATTGGTCATCTGCTACTTGTCAATCATCTTGGATATATTACTGATAAATTGTCACAACAAAATATTAAAGAAGATATCACTCTCCTGTTTTACAAACAATGAAACGAGGCTCAAAAGTACCAAAGTTCATGGCTGAGCTAACAGTTTTGAACACAGTGCTCGTTGACAGCATAAACCTGTTCCCTGTTTTTGCCACTATAGATCGCTGTCACAGAAAATTTGAGAGAAACACGAAAAGGTGGCAAAATGACTTCTTCCTACGCCTTTCAAATATTTTAAGACATTCTTTAACAGGTTCTTTATTGATGCAAGTGGAACTGATAAAGAAGAACTAAATGATTGCATATTTGGCTCTTTTACCAAAAAAGGAAAGAAAACCTGTTATAATAGATACCCAATCTGCATTCAGGAGCTGACCCCTGTAGGGGCCTCACCATTCCATTCAGAGCAATTATTAGACATGTGATTGAAGCAGTGCACGGTAGCAAAGGTTTTGTGACCCACCAATATACGAGAGCATCCTTCATGACTAGTGATCACTCCCTTTCTCTGTTCCTTGAAACTTGCTTATGATAACACAGTCTAGAGTGTAGTTGTTCCAATTAACCAGTACACATGTTTCTCAAAAATGTTCAAATAAAATCGCCTTATGATCCAGCAATCCCACTTCTGGTATATATTCAAAAATTCAAAGAATTTGGCTATAAACCCAAAATACTGAGCTGCTTATAAATTCACGTTTCCACCAAAAGGCGCAAGCAATCCCAAAGAACATCCACAGATGCATATGGATAAACAATATGTGGCACATACAGACACCGGTACATTACTCAACCTTAAAAAGGAAAAAAAAAAATCTGACACAGGCTGCAAGGTGGATGAACCCTGAGGACATTATGTCAAACGAAATATCACAAAATGACCAATACTGCATAATTCCACTTGTATAAGGTATCTGAACTAGCCAAACCCATGGAAAGAGAAAGCAGAATGGTAGTTCCCAAGGACTGGAAGGATAGGGTAATGGAGAGCTATTGTTTAATGAATACAAACATTCAATTCGTCACAATGAAAATTCTGGAATTGTGGAAATGAATGGTGGTGCTGATTGAACAATAATGAAAATGTATTTAGTACCATAGAATTGTACGCTTACAAATGGTTAAAACGGTAAAAATCTATGTTACAATGGTAAAATTCTTTAATGAAAAAAAAATATAAGAGGTTCTTGTTAAGATTTCTACCCTACACATCCGTCATCCATTACCACTCGAATCTGAAGGCACTGGGGAAATAGGTTTAGAGGTGGAAGGAGGAAAATGGAGAGAATGAGGACTTTGGATTGTGAAACACTGATCAAACAAGCAAGGCTCAGAAGTGTGCAAACTGAGCCACATGTTGGCAAAAAAAAAAATGCTTGTGAAGGAGTGTTGAAGTGAAAGGCAGGAACCCAACAAGGAGGATAATTCACAGTCTGCCACTTCACAGGGTCCCCCAAAAGCCACTAACTACTGACCTTGTGGATAAGACTGTTGGGAAGCAGGCAAACCTCCAGAATGCAAATTGAGGACATTGATGCTAGCAGTGTTAATAAGATGGGATGAACAACAGTACAGACACATGTCACAGAGTAGGCACCTTGGAAATGCACGTAAGTACAGTTGACTCACAGTAAACAAACCTAATTAAACAAATTAATTCAATAGTACAAAACATCATAATATAAAGCAAAAAAGGAAAACCACAGAGACATTTCACAGCCTTCCTTATTCTAAACAATGCCTGAAACACAATATATACTCAGTACGTACTTACTGAACAAAATTGATATGAAAATCCAACACCTCATACACATTTTAGCTGATTTTTGAGTCGCATGTTTACAAATTTCTTTAGCCAGTTCTTCTAGCTGAATATAATTACAAAATGGCAAATTGTTTATCGTGACTATTTTTGTGATCAATAAACACTTTCAACACAAATTTTCAGGGGTAAGGATGTTTTTGATGCACAATAATTCTTACCTAGAGAGTTATTTTCTTAGAGTCAGGTTTTCCCTCTAGCCCTACACCTGAGCTGCCACATCCTTAGCCACTTCCTGTGTGGGTCAGCAACTTGCTTTGGACCCTACAGCAGGTGGATGTATCAATAAGAGCCCTGGGGTTTGGGTACCTCCCTCCAACACTCCTCTTACTGTAGACACCGTCAGTGCAGAGAAATACACTGGGGAGTCCTCCAGCTATGAAGCTGAGATGACAAGATACGGGATTTCCTGTCTTTGAAAATTCAATGACAAGCAAACTTCTGTGGCATTTTGTTGACTCTAAGAATCCTGACAAACAAGGAAAGTCATCTGCCCGCCGCTGGACTGCTTGTACCACAATAGACTATAACTTAGATCACTGGGGTCATATGTGCATTCCAGGATGACAGCCACCTTCTGCAGTAACATTGCGGGTTGGACTTGAGTTGCCTTCTGGGAAATACTGAATCCCGAAGGAAAAAAACATGGAATCAGAGTAGGTGATGAGGCACAAAGAAATTCTGTTTTACACATTACCTTTCCTCCTTCCCACAGTACCCACAAGACACTGCCTATCTCAGTATTTTAAGATCATAGAGGAAGCACATTTCCAAAGGGTCAGTCACTACCCAGCTACCTTCAGAAGGCTGGACAGCAACATGTTTGAGATCTTCCACTAGATGGGAACTGTCTACTTCAATTTCAGGGCTGGGCACTGTGAGGGGAGCCTGCCAGGTGAGGGAAGGATGGCTGGGTATGTGCTGCTGCCGCCCCAGAACAGGAAACAGGGGTTTCCTGGGGTAGCACGTTGTGTGGGTCACGTCACACTTCTCCCTGTACCAGCTGAGAGTCTCACTGCCCAAACATCCTTTCGCATTAAGCGACTCTTAACTTGGAAACAATTCCATCTGAAAAAGAACTTGTAAAATTTAACACTGAAATGAGGCTTGATGGTTTAACTATGATATGTTCATTCATCATGTCTGTGATGAAAGTGGGTGGATGGCACTCACTTAAAAATACTACCTGTGATGGATTATGAAAACAACATAAGATTAAGAATCATGTATGTTCACGCTATGTTCTATCATCTAACATAGAAATACATCATATTATGATAAGAATACAAAGTGTTTAGACTAACCACTATGGCTCTTTCAGTCTACCTATTGTTATGTCAGTATATCTCTTCTCTATCAGTATCTGTTCATGGCCCTTTGGTGGGGACAAAAGCAGAAAGATCTAATGACTCTTTCCTGAAGAGTTTAGACTAAAGCCCTCAGACAATAGATCCTGTCATTGAGGTCTCTTCTCTTCACTGTAGTTTTGACAGCTCAGCTCTGTTCAAGAAGCACAGAATAGAATGCAAACTGCTGCGGCCACTCTGGAAAACAGTATGGAGGTTCCTCAAAAAATTAAAAATAGAACTACCCTATGACCCAGCAATTGCACTACTAGGTATTTATCCAATACTTAGTAGTAGTATTGGATACAGGAAGACTGACTCAAAGGGGCACATGCACCCCAATATTTATAACAGCAATATTGACAATTGCCAGAGTATGGAAAGAGCCCAAATGTCCATCGATAGATGAATGGATAAAGAAGATGTGGTATATATATATACAAGGAAATATTACTCAGTGATAAAAAAGAAGGAAATCATGTGGTTTGCAACAATGTAGATGGAACTAGAGTGTATTATGCTAAGCAAAATAAGTCTGTCAGAGAAAGACAAATATCATACGGTATCACTATTATGTGGAATTTAAAATACAAAACAGATGAACATAGGGGAAGGGAAGCAAAAATAATATAAAAACAGAGAGGGATATAAACCATAAAAGATTTAAATACAGAGAACAAACTAAGCGTTGCTGGTGGGGTTTGGGGTGGGGGGCTAAAGGGGTAAGGGGCAATAAGGAGGGCACATGTTGGGATGAACACTGGGTGTTTTATGTAAGTGATGAATCACTAAATTCTAGTCATGAAATTATTATTACACTATTTGTTAACTAACTTGGATTAGCTTTAAAAAGAAAAAAAATATGTCTCCAAGAAGTCCATAGTGAAAAGTGGTCAAGAGAATGGATTTTGGTGTCAGATAAACCTGTGTCTGAGTTAAAAACAACAACAACAATTTCTCCTCCTATTATTCAACTCTAATACATTTCTCAATGAAGGAATCAAATGATCATGCTTCTGTCATTCAAGAAGTGTCCATATCCAGGATAAATCTTTTGGACACTCTTAGCCAGATTCTGAATTAATAGATTTTGTTTTTATTAACTTGTTTTATTTTTTCTTTTAATTAACATCCAAATTAGTTAGAAGATAGTGCAACCATGATTTCAGGAGTAGACTCCTTAGTGCCCCTTACCCATTTAGCTCATCCCCCCTCCCTCAACACCTCCAGCAACCCTCAGTTTGTTCTCCATTTTTATGAGTCTCTTCTGTTTTGTCCCCCTCCCTGTTTTCATGTTATTTTTGTTTCCCTTCCCTTATGTTCATCTGTTTTGTCTCTTAAAGTCCTCATATGAATTTTGTCTTTCTCTGACTAATTTCACTTAGCATAATACTCTCCAGGTCCATCCACGTAGTTGCAAATGGCAAGATTTCATTCTTTTTGATTACCGAGTAATACTCCGTTGTATATATATACCACATCTTCTTTAGCCATTCATCCATCGATGGACATTTGGGCTCTTTCCACACTTTGGCTATTGTTGATAGTGCTGCTATAAACATGGGGGTGCATGTGTCCTTTCGAAACAGCACACCTGTATCCTGTGGATAAATGCCTAGTAGTGTAATTGCTGGGTCATAGGGTAGTTTTATTTTTAGTTTTTTGAGGAACCTCCATACTGTTTTCCAGAGTGGCTGCACTAGCTTGCATTCCCACCAACAATGCAAAAGAGATCCTCTTTCTCCACATCCTCGCCAACATCTGTTGTTGCCTGAGTTGTTGATGTTAGCCATTCTGACAGGTGTAAGGTGGTATCTCCTTGTGGTTTTGATTTGTATTTCCCTGATGATGAGTGATGTGGAGCATTTTCTCATGTGTCAGTTGGCCATATGGATGTCTTCTTTGGAGAAGTGTCTATTCGTGTCTTTTGCCCATTTCTTCACGGGATTATTTGGTTTTTGGGTGTTGAGTTTGATCAGTTCTTTATAGATTTTGGATACTAACCCTTTATCTGATATATCGTTTGCAAATATCTTCTCCCATTCTGTCGGTTGCCTTTTAGTTTTGCTGATTGTTTCCTTCACTGTGCAGAAACTTTTTATTTTGATGAGGTCCCAGTAGTTCATTTTTGCTTTTGTTTCCCTTGCCTCCAGAGACATGTTGAGTAAGAAGTTGCTGCGGGCAAGATCAGAGAGGTTTTTGCCTGCTTTCTCCTCGAGGATTTTGATGGCTTCCTGTCTTACATTGAGGTCTTTCATCCACTTTGAGTTTATGGGTATGGTGTAAGAAACTGGTCCAGGTTCATTCTTCTGCATGTCGCTGTCCTGTTTTCCCAGCACCACATGCTGAAGAGACTGTATTTATTCCATTGGATATTCTTTCCTGCTTTGTCAA